>NW_028289788.1:0-27982 GCF_059628265.1 Tinamus guttatus | reverse complement strand
CCATAGGGGCCTATAGAGCCCTAGAAGCCCCATAGAGAGCTATAGGGACCCATAGGACCCTACAGGGACCCAGGAGCCCCGTAGAGAGCTATAGGGACCCATAGGGATTAGAGAAACCCATAGGGGCCTATAGAGCCCTAGAAGACACATAGAGAGCTATAGGGACCCATAGGACCCTACAGGGACCCGGGAGCCCCATAGAGAGCTATAGGGACCCATAGGACCCTATAGGGACCAGGAGCCCCATAGGGAGCCTATAGGGACCCATAGGGCCCTATAGGGGTTACAGGGACCCATAGGGGCCTATAGAGCCCTGGAAGCCCCATAGAGAGCTATAGGGACCCACAGCACCCTACTGGGACCCAGGAGCCCCATAGGGAGCTATAGGGACCCATAGGACCCTATAGGGACTCAGGAGCCCCATAGGGAGCTATAGGGACCCATAGGACCCTACAGGGACCCAGGAGCCCCATAGGGAGCTATAGGGACCCATAGGACCCTACAGGGACCCAGGAGCCCCATAGGGAGCTATAGGGACCCATAGGACCCTACAGGGACCCAGGAGCCCCATAGGGAGCTATAGGGACCCATAGGGCCCTATAGGGACCCAGGAGCCCCATAAGGAGCTATAGGGACCCATAGGGGCCTATAGAGCCCTGGGAGCCCCATAGCGAGCTATAAGGACCCGCAGCTTCCTATAGGGCCCCATAGAAACCCATAGAAACGCTCTATAGGGCGCCCCACAAAAGGGGGCCCAGGAGTCCGGGCCTTCCCCCCGCCCCCCACCCCCCCCCCACCCCCCCGAACAAACGGGCCCAGGAGTCCGAGCGGGTCAGAACGGGCCCAGGCGTCCGGGTGTTTATTGGGAGCCTCCCCGGGGCCAAGGAAAGGGCCTACGGGCGTCCGGGAAGGGGCCCAGGCGTCCGGGAAGGGCCCAGGCGTCCGGGTTGGAGAGTAACAGGGGGTCGGGCTGGAAGGGGGCCCGGGGCGTCCGGGAAGGGGCCCAGGCGTCCGGGAGGGTCCTGGAGTCCCGGGAAGGGGCCCAGGTGTCCGGGAAGGGGCCCAGGTGTCCGGGCCGGAGAGTAACAGGGGGTCAGGCTTGAAGGGGCCCAGGCGTCCGGGGAAGGGCCCAGGCGTCCGGGAAGGGGCCCAGGCGTCCGGGAAGGGGCCCAGGCGTCTGGGAGGGTCCTGGAGTCCCGGGAAGGGGCCCAGGCGTCCGGGTCGGAGAGTAACAGGGGGTCGGGCTGGAAGGGGCCCAGGCGTCCGGGAGGGTCCTGGAGTCCCGGGAAGGGGCCCAGGTGTCCGGGGAGGGCCCAGGCGTCCGGGAAGGGGCCCAGGCGTCCGGGAAGGGCCCAGGCATCCGGGTCGGAGAGTAACAGGGGGTCAGGCTGGAAGGGGCCCCGGCGTCCGGAGGGCCCAGGCGTCCGGGAAGGGCCCAGGCGTCCGGGAAGGGGCCCAGGCGTCCGGGAGGGCCCAGGCGTCCGGGCAGGGCCCCGGCGCCCGGTCACTCGGCGGGCGGAACGGCAGCGGCAGCCGGGCCGGGTCGTAGCACCGGGGGCGACACCAGGGGCAGCCCCTGGGCCTCCCGCGCCCGGATCTGCCGCTCGGCCTCGCGCCGGGCCCATTGGCGCAGCCTGGGGGGGGGGGGGGGGCGAACCGCGTGACGAGGGGGGCCCCGGCGTCCGGGACACCCCCGACAACACCCCGACAACACCCCGACAACACCCAGTGTCCGGGACACCCCCAACAACACCCCAACAACACCCGGACGCCGGGGCCCCCCCAACACCCCCAACACCCCTCAACAACACCCGGACGCCAGGGACCCTCACCTGTAGTCTGGGACACCCCCAACACCCCGAACACCCCAACAACACCCCCAACAACACCCGGACACAAGGGCACCCCCAACAACACCCCGGATGCCAGGGCCCCCTCACTTGTAGTCTAGGACACCCCCACACCCCAACAACATCCGGACGCTGGGGCTCCCTCACCCGGTGTCCGGGACACCCCCAACAACACCCCAACAACATCCGGACGCTGGGGCCCCCTCACCCGTAGTCTGGGACACCCCCAACAACACCCCAACAACACCCGGACACAAGGGCACCCCCAACACCCCCAACAACACCCGGACGCCAGGGCCCCCTCACCCGTAGTCTGGGACACCACCCCCAACACCCAACAACACCCGGACACCAGGGCACCCCCAACAACACCCGGACACCAGGGCCCCCTCACCCGGTGTCTGGGACGCCCCCAACACCCCCCAACAACACCCGGACACCAGGGTACCCCCAACACCCCAACAACACCCCAACAACACCTGGACACCGGGGCCCCTCACTTGTAGTCTGGGACACCCCCAACGCCCCAACAACACCCGGACACCAGGGCACCCCCAACAACACCCGGACGCCAGGGCCCCCTCACCCGTAGTCTGGGACACCCCCAACACCCCAACAACACCCGGACACCGGGGCCCCCTCACCTGTAGTCTGGGACACCCCCAACACCCCGAACACCCCAACAACACCCCAACAACACCCGGACACCGGGGCCCCCCAACACCCCCAACAACACCCCAACACCCCCCGGACACCAGGGCCCCCTCACCCGTAGTCTGGGACACCCCCAACACCCCAACAACACCCCAACAACACCTGGACACCAGGGCACCCCCAACAACACCTGGACGCCAGGGCCCCCTCACCCGTAGTCCAGGACACCCCCTACACCCCCAACAAACACCCGGACACAAGGGCACCCCCAACAACACCTGGACGCCAGGGCGCCCTCACTTGTAGTCTGGGACACCCCCTACACCCTCAACAACACCCCAACAACACCCGGACACCAGGGACCCCCAACACCCCCAACAACACCCGGATGCCGGGGCCCCCTCACCTGCAGTCCAGGATACCCCCCAACACCCCCAACAACACCCGGACGCCAGGGCCCCCTCACCCGTAGTCCAGGACACCCCCAACAACACCCCAACAACACCCCAACAACACCCAGACGCCAGGGCCCCCTCACTTGTAGTCTGGGACACCCAACACCCCTCAACAACACCCGGACGCCAGGGACCCCCAACACCCCAACAACACCTGGACACCAGGGCCCCCTCACCCGCAGTCCAGGATACCCCCCAACACCCCCAACAACACCCGGACGCCAGGGCTCCCTCACCCGGTGTCCGGGACACCCCCAACACTCCCAACAACACCCGGACACAAGGGCACCCCCAACACCCCCAACACCCCAACAACACCCAGACCCCGGGGCCCCCTCACCCGTAGTCTGGGACACCCCCAACAACACCCGGACGCCAGGGCCCCCTCACTTGTAGTCTGGGACACCCCCAACAACACCCCAACAACAACCCAACAACACCCGGACGCTGGGCCCCCTCACCCGGTGTCCGGGACACCCCCCAACACCCAACAACACACCCGGACACCAGGGACCCCCCAACACCCCCAACAACACCCGAACACCCCCCGGCCGCCAGGGTCCCCACCCGTAGTCGGGCAGGTAGTGCAGGAACACGGAGCCCAGGACGATGGCGACGGAGACGCCGGCCACGAACACGGCCCTGGCGTTGAGCGCGTCGGCCGCGGGGTCCTCCGAGAAGCCGTGGGAGTCGGGGTGCTGCGGGAAAGGGGGGCCCAGGCGTCCGGGGAGGGGCCCCAATATCCGGGAAAGGGCCCAGGGATCCAGGAAAGGGCCCAGGAATCCGGGAAGGGGCCCAGGAGTCCGGGAAGGGGCCCAGGCGTCCGGGAAGGGCCCAGGCGTCCGGGTTGGAGAGTAACAGGGGGTCGGGCTGGAAGGGGCCCGGGCGTCCGGGAAGGGGCCCAGGCGTCCGGGAGGGTCCTGGAGTCCCGGGAAGGGGCCCAGGTGTGTCCGGGAAGGGGCCCAGGTGTCCGGGCCGGAGAGTAACAGGGGGTCAGGCTGGAAGGGGCCCAGGCGTCCGGGAGGGTCCTGGAGTCCCGGGAAGGGGCCCAGGTGTCCGGGAAGGGGCCCAGGTGTCCGGGCCGGAGAGTAACAGGGGGTCAGGCTTGAAGGGGCCCAGGCGTCCGGGGAAGGGCCCAGGCGTCCGGGAAGGGGCCCAGGCGTCCGGGAAGGGGCCCAGGCGTCTGGGAGGGTCCTGGAGTCCCGGGAAGGGGCCCAGGCGTCCGGGTCGGAGAGTAACAGGGGGTCGGGCTGGAAGGGGCCCAGGCGTCCGGGAGGGTCCTGGAGTCCCGGGAAGGGGCCCAGGTGTCCGGGGAAGGGCCCAGGCGTCCGGGAAGGGGCCCAGGCGTCCGGGAAGGGCCCAGGCATCCGGGTCGGAGAGTAACAGGGGGTCAGGCTGGAAGGGGCCCCGGCGTCCGGGAGGGCCCAGGCGTCCGGGAAGGGCCCAGGCGTCCGGACGGAAGGGGCCCAGGCGTCCGGGAGGGCCCAGGCGTCCGGGCAGGGCCCCGGCGCCCGGTCACTCGGCGGGCGGCGGCAGCGGCAGCCGGGCCGGGTCGTAGCACCGGGGCGACACCAGGGGCAGCCCCTGGGCCTCCCGCGCCCGGATCTGCCGCTCGGCCTCTCGCGCCGGGCCCATTGGCGCAGCCTGGGGGGGGGGGGGGGCGAACCGCGTGACGAGGGGGGCCCCGGCGTCCGGGACACCCCCGACAACACCCCGACAACACCCCGACAACACCCAGTGTCCGGGACACCCCCAACAACACACCCAACAACACCCGGACGCCGGGGCCCCCCAACACCCCCAACACCCCTCAACAACACCCGGACGCCAGGGACCCTCACCTGTAGTCTGGGACACCCCCAACACCCCGAACACCCCAACAACACCCCAACAACACCCGGACACAAGGGCACCCCCAACAACACCCGGATGCCAGGGCCCCCTCACTTGTAGTCTAGGACACCCCCACACCCCAACAACATCCGGACGCTGGGGCTCCCTCACCCGGTGTCCGGGACACCCCCAACAACACCCCAACAACATCCGGACGCTGGGGCCCCCTCACCCGTAGTCTGGGACACCCCCAACAACACCCCAACAACACCCGGACACAAGGGCACCCCCAACACCCCCAACAACACCCGGACGCCAGGGCCCCCTCACCCGTAGTCTGGGACACCCCCAACACCCCAACAACACCCGGACACCAGGGCACCCCCAACAACACCCGGACACCAGGGCCCCCTCACCCGGTGTCTGGGACGCCCCCAACACCCCCCAACAACACCCGGACACCAGGGTACCCCCAACACCCCAACAACACCCCAACAACACCTGGACACCGGGGCCCCTCACTTGTAGTCTGGGACACCCCCAACGCCCCAACAACACCCGGACACCAGGGCACCCCCAACAACACCCGGACGCCAGGGCCCCCTCACCCGTAGTCTGGGACACCCCCAACACCCCAACAACACCCGGACACCGGGGCCCCCTCACCTGTAGTCTGGGACACCCCCAACACCCCGAACACCCCAACAACACCCCAACAACACCCGGACACCGGGGCCCCCCAACACCCCCAACAACACCCCAACACCCCCCGGACACCAGGGCCCCCTCACCCGTAGTCTGGGACACCCCCAACACCCCAACAACACCCCCAACAACACCTGGACACCAGGGCACCCCCAACAACACCTGGACGCCAGGGCCCCCTCACCCGTAGTCCAGGACACCCCCTACACCCCCAACAACACCCGGACACAAGGGCACCCCCAACAACACCTGGACGCCAGGGCGCCCTCACTTGTAGTCTGGGACACCCCCTACACCCTCAACAACACCCCAACAACACCCGGACACCAGGGACCCCCAACACCCCCAACAACACCCGGATGCCGGGGCCCCCTCACCTGCAGTCCAGGATACCCCCCAACACCCCCAACAACACCCGGACGCCAGGGCCCCCTCACCCGTAGTCCAGGACACCCCCAACAACACCCCAACAACACCCCAACAACACCCAGACGCCAGGGCCCCCTCACTTGTAGTCTGGGACACCCAACACCCCTCAACAACACCCGGACGCCAGGGACCCCCAACACCCCAACAACACCTGGACACCAGGGCCCCCTCACCCGCAGTCCAGGATACCCCCCAACACCCCCAACAACACCCGGACGCCAGGGCTCCCTCACCCGGTGTCCGGGACACCCCCAACACTCCCAACAACACCCGGACACAAGGGCACCCCCAACACCCCCAACACCCCAACAACACCCAGACCCCGGGGCCCCCTCACCCGTAGTCTGGGACACACCCCCAACAACACCCGGACGCCAGGGCCCCCTCACTTGTAGTCTGGGACACCCCCAACAACACCCCAACAACAACCCAACAACACCGGACGCTGGGCCCCCTCACCCGGTGTCCGGGACACCCCCAACACCCCAACAACACGACCGGACACCAGGGACCCCCAACACCCCCAACAACACCCGAACACCCCCCGGCCGCCAGGGTCCCCACCCGTAGTCGGGCAGGTAGTGCAGGAACACGGAGCCCAGGACGATGGCGACGGAGACGCCGGCCACGAACACGGCCCTGGCGTTGAGCGCGTCGGCCGCGGGGGTCCTCCGAGAAGCCGTGGGAGTCGGGGTGCTGCGGGAAAGGGGGGCCCAGGCGTCCGGGGAGGGGCCCCAATATCCGGGAAAGGGCCCAGGGATCCAGGAAAGGGCCCAGGAATCCGGGAAGGGGCCCAGGAGTCCGGGAAGGGGCCCAGGAGTCCGGGAAAGGGCCCAGGCGTCTGGGAAGGGACCGGGTGTCCGGGAAGGGCCCAGGAGTCCGGGAAGGGCCCAGGCGTCCGGGAAGGGCCCAGGAATCCGGGAAGGGCCCAGGAGTCCGGGAAAGGGCCCAGGAATCCGGGAAGGGGCCCAGGCGTCCGGGAAGGGCCCAGGAATCGGGAAGGGGCCAGGCGTCCGGGAAGGGCCCAGGCATCTGGGAAGGGCCCCGGCGTCCGGGAAGGGGCCCAGGCGTCCGGGAAGGGGCCCAGGAATCCGGGAAGGGCCCAGGCGTCCGGGGAGGGCCCAGGAATCCGGGAAGGGCCCAGGAATCCGGGAAGGGCCCAGGAGTCCGGGAAGGGCCCAGGCGTCCGGGAGGGGCCCAGGAGTCCGGGAAGGGGCCAAGTGTTTGGGAGGGGCCCAGGAATCCGGGAAGGGGCCCAGGTGTCCGGGAAGGGCCCAGGAGTCCGGGAAGGGGCCAAGTGTTTGGGAGGGGCCCAGGAATCCGGGAAGGGGCCCAGGCGTCCGGGAAGGGCCCAGGGATCCGGGAAGGGGCCCAGGAATCCGGGAAAGGGCCCAGGAATCCGGGAAGGGGCCCAGGAATCCGGGAAGGGCCCAGGAATCCGGGAAGGGACCGGGAGTCCGGGAAGGGCCCAGGGATCCAAGAAGGGGCCCAGGTGTCCGGGAAAGGGCCCAGGCGTCCGGGGAGGGCCCAGACGTCCGGGGAGGGCCCAGGGATCCGGGAAGGGGCCAGGGATCCAAGAAGGGGCCCAGGAATCCGGGAAGGGCCCAGGAGTCCGGGAAGGGGCCAGGAATCCGGGAAGGGCCCAGGGATCCGGGAAAGGGGCCCAGGCGTCCGGGCCCTGGGTCTCCAGGCCCCCTTAACCCCCCCCTTCTCCAGCATCCAGATGGTCCCGGCCGCCCGCCCCCCTCCCCAAAGCCCCGCCCCCTGCAGCAGCTCCACCCACTTTCCTGCGCCCCGCCCCCAAGCCCCGCCCCCCCCCACCCAGTCAAACCGGGGGGGAAATTTTGGGGGGGGCGCTAAGCCCCTCCCACCAGGAGACATCGCAGCCAATCAGAGCCCGCGGGCGGCTAAACCCCGCCCCCCAGCTAAGATCTGCCCCCTTGAGGCAACTCAGGCCCCGCCCCCGGCCCCCCAGGAGGCCCCGCCCCCGCCTGAGGCCCCGCCCCCCGGCGCCTCAGGACGCCCCGACTCCGCCCCCTGCCCTTGAGGGGCCTTAGGGCACGGAGGCTCCGCCCCCAGCAGGCCCCGCCCCTCGGCGCCTCAGCAGGCCCCGCCCCCACCGCTTTAGAGCCTCAGCGCACGTGGGAAGCCCCGCCCCCTCCCGAGGCCCCTCCCCCTCCCCCACACATCCGGCCCCCGCCCCCGCCACTCAGCAGCTGCAGGCCCCGCCCCCGCCTGAGGCCCCCGCCCCCCCGGCGCCTCAGGACGCCCCGACTCCGCCCCCCTGCCCTTGAGGGCCCTCAGGACACGCAGGCCCCGCCCCCCCGCAGGCCCCGCCCCCCGCAGGCCCCGCCCCCGGCCGACCTTGCGCAGCTCCGCCCACACGTCGTCCTGGGCCGTTTTCCGCCGCCGCGCGGGCCGCGAGGCCGCCGGGGCTTCCGGTGCCCCCGGGGCTTCCGGCGGAAGCGGCGGCGGCGGCCCCGGAGCCCCCGCGAGCCCCGCGGGGGCAGCGCCCGCAGCGCCCGCGCCAGCGCCGCCATCGCTGCCGGAACCGGAAACGGAACCAGCGCGGCGCCGCCGCGGCCGCTCTGCCCCTTCCTCTCCGCTGCTCCTCCCGCCCGCGACGTCACGCGCGGGGGGCGGGGCCCGCTCCGCGCCGCCCCCTCCCTCTCGGCTGCTCCCCGCTGGTGACGTCACTGGCGGGGGGGCGGGGCCCGCTCCGCGCCGCCCCCCTCCCTCTCGGCTGCTCCCCGCTGGTGACGTCACTGGCGGGGCGGGGCCCGCGCGCCGCGCCGCCCCCTCCCTCTCGGCCGCTCCCCCGCTGGTGACGTCACTCGCGGGGGGGGGGCGCGGCCCCGCCCCCTCCCTCTCGGCCCCTCCCCCGCCGGTGACGTCACGCGCCGCCATTTCGCGAGCGGCGGCCGCGCGGGCAGGTCGGGGGCCTAACGGGAGGGGCGGGGCTTAACGGAGAAGGGGGCGGGGTCACCGGAGCGCCCGCGCCCTCCCCCGCAATTGGTGCCTGCAGGGGGCGGGGCCTCGCATGCTAACGAGGGGGCGGGGCCTCCCGCCTTCCCACGATGCCCCGCGGCAGCGCCCGCGGCCTCCCAGTGGCTCCCGGTGCCTCCGGTGCCGCCCCCGGCGCTTCCCGGTGCCCCCGTTAACCCTTCCGGGTCCCGTTAACCCTCCCCGGGCCCCTATTTGCCCCCCGGGCCCCTATTTGCCCCCCCCGGGCCCCTATTTGCCCCCCCCGGGCCCTATTTGCCCCCCCGGGCCCCCCCAGTTGCCCCCGTTACCCCCTCCGGGCCCCTCCCATCTCCATCCTCGCCCCCACCCCCCCCAGGTGGCACCGAGTGACGTCATCGCCATGGAGTACGAGCGGAGGTAGGGGGGGCACAAAAGGGGGGGGACACAAAAGGGGGGGAAACAAAAGGGGGGGACACAAAGAGAGGGGACACAAAGGGGGGGGCACAAAAGGGGGGGACACAAAAGGGGGGGGACACAAAGGGGAGGACACAAAAGGGGGGGGACACAAAGGGGGGGACACAAAAGGGGGGGGCACAAAAGAGGGGGACACAAAAGAGGGGGGACACAAAAGAGGGGGGACACACGGGGGCACCGGGGGGGGGACACAAAAAGGGGGGCACAAAAGAGGGGACACAAAAGGGGGGGACACAAAAGGGGGGACACAAAAAGGGGGGGACACAAAGGAGGGGACACAAAAGAGGGGGGACACACGGGGGCACCGGGGGGGCATTTTGGGGGTGTTTGGGGGGCATTTTGGGGTAATCTTGGGTGATTTGGGGCCATTTTGGGGGTGTTTGGGTCCGTTTGGGGGCATTCTGGGGTCATCTTGGGGGATTTGGGGGCCAATTGGGCTCCATTTGGGGGCATTTCTGGGCCATTTTGGGGGATTTGGGGCCATTTGGGGGATTTGGGGCCATTTGGGGGGGTATTTGGGGGCATTTTGGGGCCGTCTTGGGGGATTTGGGTCCATTTGGGGGCCATTTGGGGGCATTTGCGGGCTTTTTGGGGGGATTTGGGGGCATTTTGGGGGGATTTTGGGCCATTTTGGGAGGATTTGGGGGCATTTTGGGGTAATCTTGGCGTGTTTGGGTCCATTTGGGACCATTTTGGCGTCATCTTGGGGGATTTGGGGGCCATTTGGGCTCCATTTGGGGGCATTTCTGGGCCATTTTGGGGGATTTGGGGCCATTTTGGGGGATTTGGGGCCATTTTGGGGGTGTTTGGGGGCATTTTGGGGTAATCTTGGGGGATTTGGGGCCTTTTTGGGGGTGTTTGGGTCTGTTTGGGGCCATTTTGGGGTCATCTTGGGGGATTTGGGGATCATTTGGGCTCCATTTGGGGGCATTTCTGGGCCATTTGGGGGATTTGGGGCCATTTGGGGGGTGTTTGGGTCCGTTTGGGGGTATTTGGGGGCATTTTGGCGTAATCTTGGGGGATTTGGGGCCGTTTTGGGGGTGTTTGGGTCCATTTGGGGCCATTTTGGGATCATCTTGGGGGATTTGGGGGCCAATTGGGCTCCATTTGGGGGCATTTCTGGGCCATTTGGGGGATTTGGGGCCATTTGGGGGGTGTTTGGGTCTCTTTGGGGGTATTTGGGGGCATTTTGGGGTAATCTTGGGGGATTTGGGGCCATTTGGGGGGTGTTTGGGTCCGTTTGGGGGCATTTTGGGGTCATCTTGGGGGATTTTGGGGCCATTTGGGGGCCATTTGGGGCCATTTGGGGGATTTGGGGCCATTTGGGGGGTATTTGGGGGCATTTTGGGGTAATCTTGGGGTGTTTGGGTCCGTTTGGGGGCATTTTGGGGCCATCTTGGGGGATTTGGGTCCATTTGGGGGCCATTTGGGGGCATTTGCGGGCTTTTTTGGGGGATTTTGGGCCATTTTGGGGGATTTGGGGGCATTTTGGGGTAATCTTGGGTGATTTGGGGCCATTTTGGGGGTGTTTGGGTCCGTTTGGGGCCATTCTGGGGTCATCTTGGGGGATTTTGGGGCCATTTTGGGGGTATTTGGGTCCATTTGCGGGCCATTTTGGGGCATTTGTGCACCATTTTGGGGGATTTGGGGCCATTTTGGGGGCATTTTGGGATAATCTTGGGGGTTATGGGCCATTTTGTGGGTGTTGGGGTCTGTTTGGGGGCATTTGGGGGCCATTTTGGGGGGATTTTGGGCCATTTTGGGGGTATTTGGGGGCATTTTGGGGTAATCTTGGGGTGTTTGGGTCCGTTTGGGGGCATTTTGGGGCCGTCTTGGGGGATTTGGGGCCATTTGGGGGCTATTTGGGGGCATTTGCGGGCTTTTTTGGGGGATTTGGGGCCATTTTGGGGGATTTTGGGCCATTTTGGGAGGATTTGAGGGCATTTTGGGGGTATTTGGAGGCATTTTGGGGTAATCTTGGGGGATTTGGGGCCGTTTTGGGGGTGTTTGGGTCCCTTTGGGGCCATTTTGGGAGGATTTTGGGGCATTTTGGGGTAATCTTGGGGGATTTGGGGCCTTTTTGGGGTGTTTGGGTCCATTTGGGGCCATTTTGGGGTCATCTTGGGGGATTTGGGGGCCAATTGGGCTCCATTTGGGGGCATTTCTGGGCCATTTTGGGGGATTTGGGGCCATTTGGGGGATTTGGGGCCATTTGGGGGGGTTTGGGTGGGGTAATCTTGGGGTGTTTGGGTCCGCTTGGGGGCATTTTGGGGCCATCTTGGGGGATTTGGGTCCATTTGGGGGCCATTTGGGGGCATTTGCGGGCTTTTTTGGGGGATTTGGGGCCATTTGGGGGGTATTTGGGGGCCATTTTGGGGTAATCTTGGGGGATTTGGGGCCATTTGGAACCATTTTGGGGTCATCTTGGGGGATTTGGGGGCTGTTTGGGCTCCATTTGGGGCATTTCTGGGCCATTTTGGGGGATTGGGGGCCATTTTGGGGTATTTGTGGCCATTTTGGGGTAATCTTGGGGGATTTGGGGCCATTTGGGGGGTGTTTGGGTCCGTTTGGGGCATTTTGGGGTCATCTGGGGGGTTTGGGGCCATTTTGGGGGATTTGGGGGCCATTTGGGGGGGATTTGGGGTCATCCTGGGGATTTGGGGGCATTTGGGCCATTTTGGGGTAATCTTGGGGCATTTGGGGCCATTTGGGGGGAATTTGGGTCCGTTTGGGGGCCATTTGGGGGATTTGGGGCCATTTTGGGGGTATTTGGGGGCATTTTGGGGTAATCTTGGGGTGTTTGGGTCTGTTTGGGGGCATTTTGGGGTCATCTGGGGGGTTTGGGGGCCATCTTAGGGGATTTGGGGGCCATTTTGGGGGTTTTTTGGGTCCATTTGGGTCCATTTTGGGGTCATCTTGGGGGATTTGGGGCCGTTTGGGGCCATTTGGGGGATTTGGGGCCATTTTGGGGGTATTTGGGGGCATTTTGGGGTAATCTTGGGGGATTTGGGGCCATTTTGGGGGTGTTTGGGTCCGTTTGGGGGCCTTTTGGGGTCATCTGGGGGGTTTGGGGCCATTTTGGGGGATTTGGGGGCCATTTGGGGGGGATTTGGAGTCATCCTGGGGGATTTGGGGGCATTTGGGGCCATTTTGGGGTCATCTTGGGGCATTTGGGGCCATTTGGGGGAATTTGGGTCCATTTGGGGCCATTTGGGGGATTTGGGGCCATTTTGGGGGTATTTGGGGGCATTTTGGGGTAATCTTGGGGGATTTGGGGCCATTTGGGGGGTGTTTGGGTCTGTTTGGGGGCATTTTGGGGTCATCTGGGGGGTTTGGGGGCCATCTTAGGGGATTTGGGGGCCATTTTGGGGTTTTTTTGGGTCCATTTGGGTCCATTTTGGGGTCATCTTGGGGCATTTGGGGCCATTTGGGGGGAATTTGTGTCCGTTTGGGGCCATTTGGGGGATTTGGGGCCATTTTGGGGGTATTTGGGGGCATTTTGGGGTAATCTTGGGGATTTGGGGCCATTTGGGGGTGTTTGGGTCCGTTTGGGGGCATTTTGGGGGCCATTTGGGGGGGGTTTGGGGCCATTTTGGGGGATTTGGGGGCCTTTTGGGGGGGATTTGGGGTCATCCTGGGGGATTTGGGGGCATTTGGGGCCATTTTGGGGTCATCTTGGGGCATTTGGGGCCATTTGGGGGGAATTTGGGTCCGTTTGGGGCCATTTGGGGGATTTGGGGCCATTTTGGGGGTATTTGGGGCCATTTTGGGGTCATCTTGGGGGATTTGGGGCCATTTGGGGGGATTTGGGGCCATTTTGGGTCATCTTGGGGGATTTGGGGTCATTTGGGGGGGATTTGGGGGCATTTTGGGGTAATCTTGGGGGATTTGGGGCCATTTGGGGGGTGTTTGGGTCCGCTTGGGGGCATTTTGGGGGCCATTTGGGGGCCATTTTGGGGCTGTGTGGGGCATTTGGGGCCATTTTGGGGTCATCTTGGGGGATTTGGGGGCCATTTGGGGGGGATTTGGGGTCATCCTGGGGGATTTGGGGGCATTTGGGGCCATTTTGGGGTCATCTTGGGGGACTTGGGGTCATTTGGGGGAATTTGGGGTCATCTTGGGGGATTTGGGGTCCTTTGGGGGGGATTCGGTCCCGTTTGGGGGCGTTTTGGGGGATTTTGGGGCTGTGCTGACGCCGGTGCCGCAGGGGGGGCCGTGGCGAGCGCTCGGGGCGCTACGCGGTGACGGTGACGGAGGCGGCGGCGGCGACGGGGCGGGCGCAGCGCGAGCGCGACTACGGGGACATGGACTACCGCGGCTACGGCGACGGCGGCCCCGCGGTGAGGGCGACAGGCGGACGGCGGGGGGGAACAGGCGGACGGCATGGGGGGAACAGGCGGACGGCATGGCGGGGGGGAACAGCCGGATGGCACAGGGGGAACAGCCGGACACGCGGGGGGGAACAGCCGGACGGCACGGGGGGGAACAGCCGGACGGCATGGCGGGAGGGAACAGCCGGACGGCATGGGGGGAACAGCCGGACACCGCGGGGGGGAACAGCCGGACGGCATGGGGGGGAACAGCCGGATGGCATGGCGGGGGGGAACAGGCGGACGGCACGGGGGGAACAGCCGGATGGCAGGAGGGGGGACACCCGGACGGCATGGCAAGGAACAGGCGGACGGCATGGCGAGGAACAGGCGGACGGCATGGGGGGGACACCCGGACACCGTGCAGGGGAACACCTGGACGGCAGAGGGGGAACAGCTGGACGGCGGGGGGGGAACAGCCGGACACCGTGTGGGGGAACAGGCGGATGGCATGGGGGGACACCCGGGTGCCATGGGGGGAACAGCCAGACACCGCAGAGGAACAGCCGGACACCGCGGGGGGGGGGGGGGAACAGCCGGACGGCATGGCGGGGACACCCGGACGCCGCGGGGGGACACCTGGACAGCATGGGGGGGACACCCGGGCGCCATGGGGGGAACAGCCGGACACCACGCGGGGGAACACCCGGACAGCATGGGGGGGAACAGCCGGACGGCAGGGAGGAACAGGCAGACGGCAGGGGCGGAACAGCCGGACACCACGGTGGGGGAACAGGCGGACGGCAGGGCGGAACAGGCGGACACTGCGGGGGGGGGGGGACAGCCGGACACAGGGGCCCTTCACCAGGAGGGGGAGGAACAGGCGGACGTCGCGGGGGAACAGCCGAACACCATGGAGGGACACCTGGACACCGTGGGGAGACAGCCGGACAGGGGGACCCTTCACCGGGATGGAAGGGAACAGCCGGACACCATGGGGGAACAGCGGACGCCTGGGCCCTTCACCGGGATGGGGGTACACCCGGACACTGCAGGGGGACACCTGGACACCATGGGGGAACAACCGGACACCGTGGGGGACACTCAGACACCGCGAGGGGAACAGTCAGACACTGCGGGGGGAACACCCGGACAGCACGGGGGGAACACCGGACACCATGGGGGAACAACCGGACACCGTGGGGAGACACCCAGACACCGCGAGGGGAACAGTCAGACACTGCGGGGGAACACCCGGACAGCACGGGGGGACACCCGGACACCATGGGGGAACAACCAGACACTGTGGGGGGACACTCAGACACCGCGAGGGGAACAGTCGGACACTGCGGGGGGAACACCCGGACAGCAGGGGGGGACACCCGGACACCGGGGCCCCTTATGGGGGGGTACCCGGACGCCTGGCCCTTCACCGGGATGGGGGGGACACCCGGACACTGCAGGGGGACACCCGGACACCATGGGGGAACAACCGGACACCGTGGGGAGACACCCGGACACCGCGAGGGGAACAGTCAGACACTGCGGGGGGGAACACCCGGACAGCACGGGGGGACACCCGGACACCATGGGGGAACAACCGGACACCGTGGGGAGACACCCAGACACCGCGAGGGGAACAGTCAGACACTGCGGGGGAACACCCGGACAGCACGGGGGGAACACCCGGACACCATGGGGGAACAACCGGACACCGTGGGAGACACCCAGACACCGCGAGGGGAACAGTCAGACACTGCGGGGGAACACCCGGACAGCAGGGGGGGACACCCGGACACCGTGGGGAGACACCCAGGCACCGCGAGGGGAACAGTCAGACACTGCGGGGGGAACACCCGGACATTATAGGGGGACACCGGGACACCGGGGCCCCTTATGGGGGGTCACCCGGACGCCTGGGCCCTTTGGGGGAGGAGGGGCCACCCGGACCCCGTCTCTAAGCCCCGCCCCCCCCGCGCAGGAGCCGTACGAGGGCGGGGCCGAGGGGGGGCGTGGCCGCGCCAGCCCCCCGCCCCCGGCGCCGCCCCCCCCGCCGGCGCCGCTGCCCTTCGCGGCCGACGGCGACTACCGGGACCAGGACTGGAGGGCGGAGCCTGCGCCCGAGGGGGAGGGGCCCCGCGCCAGCACCATCGTCATGCTGCGCATGCTGCCGCAGGCGGCCACCGAGAGCGACGTGAGCCCCGCCCCCTGCCGGGGAGCCCCGCCCCCTGCCGGGTAACCCCGCCCCCTGCCGCCAAACCCCGCCCCCTGCCGGAAACCCCGCCCCCTGCCGGGTAACCCCACCCCCTGCCGAGAAACCCTGCCCCCTTGACAGCTCTATCATGATGCTGCCGCAGGCCGTCACCGAGAGTGACGTGAGCCCCGCCCCCTGCCGGGAAACCCGCCCCTGCCGGCTAACCCCGCCCCCTGCCGGGAAACCCCGCCCCTAGCCCCACCCCCGCACCATCGTCATGCTGCTGCAGGCGGCCACCAAGAGTGACATGAGCCCCGCCCCCTGTCGGGGAGCCCCGCCCCCTGCCGGGAAACTCCGCCCCCTGTGGGGTAACCCCGTCCCTAGCCCCGCCCCCACACCAGCACCATCCTGATGCCACTGCAGGTGGCCACTGAGAGTGATGTGAGCCCCGCCCCTTCCACCGGGCCCCGCCCCCTGCCACTGGGCCCCGCCCCCTGCCGGGAAACTCCGCCCCCTGTGGGGTAACCCTGTCCCTAGCCCCGCCCCTATGCCAGCATCATTGTCATGCTGCTGCAGGTGGCCACTGAGAGAGACGTGAGCCCCGCCCCCTGCCGGGAAACCCCGCCCCCTGCCGGGTAACCCCGCCCCCTGCCGGGTAACCCCGCCCCTAGCCCCGCCCCCGCCCCATCGTCATGCTGCTGCAGGTGGCCACCGAGAGTGACATGAGCCCCGCCCCCCCCGCTGCCGGGCCCCGCCCCCTGCTGCCAAACCCCGCCCCCTACCGGCTAATCCCGCCCCTAGCCCCGCCCCCACGCCAGCACCATCATGATGCCACAGGCGGCCACCGAGAGCAACCTGAGCCCCGCCCCTTCCTACCAGGCCCCGCCCCCGGTCGCAGAGCCCCGCCCCCTGCTGCCAGGCCCCGCCCCTAGCCCCCCCCCCCACCAGCACCATTGTGATGCTGCCGCAGGCGGCCACCATGAGCCCCGCCCCCAAGGCAGACCCCGCCCCCAACCCCACCCTTGTCAGCGAGCCCCACCCCCTGCTGCCAAGCCCCGCCCCCTGTTGCCAAACCCCGCCCCCTGCTCCCTGGCCACACCCCCTGTACACAGACCCTGCCCATTGTTGGCAAGTTTTACTCCTTGGAGCAAGCCCCGCCCCTTATTCACAATCCCTGCTCACTGGCCACGCCTCCTGCTTACAAGTCCCGCCCCCTTTTCACAAGACCCCCTAGTGTGTGGTCATGCCTGCATGCCATAAGCCCCGCCTCTTCATCTTAGGCCACGCCCCTTTCTTGCCAAGCTCTTGCTGTAATCCTTTTGCCTCAGGCTCCGCCCCTTGCCACAAGCTCCGCCCTCAGGCACAGCCTTTTCTCACAAGCCACGCCCCTGCATTTGCCACACCCCCTCTCATCGGCCACACCCCCTTTGCACAGGCCGCACCCCCTTTAGCCCCGCCCCCAGCCCTGCTCCTATGGAGCGGCCTCATGCAGGTCCACCCCTTAGGCCACGCCCCCTTTGGCGGGCCCCGCCCCCTGGTTTGGCCACGCCCCCCCCCCCGCAGGCCAATGCACACCCAGCCCTTCCCCTTGGCCCTACCCCCTCGTGCAGGCCCCGCCCCTTGCTGCAAGCCCCGCCCCTTGGTGCAAGCCCCGCCCCCGGGCACAAGCCCCGCCCCTGAGCGCAGGCTCCGCCCCCCGCAGATCCGGGCGCAGCTGCAGGCGCAGGGGGTGACGCCGCGCGAGGTCCGGCTCATGCGCAACAAGAGCTCGGGTGAGTGCCCAGAGCACCCAAGGGTGCCACGGGGTGACCGGGGAGCACCCAGGGGTGCCACATCCTGCTCAGGGAGCACCCAGGGGTGCTAGAATAGAGCCAGGGAGCACCCAGGGGTGCCATAGAGCGACCGGGGAGCACCCGGGGGTGCCAGAACGGAGCCAGGGAGCACCCAGGGGTGCCACAGGGTGACCAGGGAGCACCCAGGGGTGCTAGAATAGAGCCAGGGAGCACCCAGGGGTGCCAGAGAGTGACTGGGGAGCACCCGCGGGTGCCATGGAGCGACCAGGGAGCACCCAAGGGTGCCACAGGGCGACCGGGGAGCACCCGGGGGTGCCACATAGTGATCGGGGAGCACCCGGGGGTGCTAGAATGGAGCCAGGGAGCACCCAGGGGTGCCAGAGAGCGACCGGGGAGCACCCAAGGGTGCCACAAAGTGACTGGGGAGCACCCAGGGGTGCCACAATGGAGCCAGGGAGCACCCGGGGGTGCTAGAACGGAGCCAGGGAGCACCCAGGGTGCTAGAATAGAGCCAGGGAGCACCCAGGGGTGCCACAGGGTGACCGGGGAGCACCCAAGGGTGTCACATAGTGACCGGGGAGCACCCAAGGGTGCCATATAGTGATCGGGGAGCACCCAGGGGTGCCACAGGGTGACCGGGGAGCACCCAGGGGTGCCAGAACGGAGCCAGGGAGCACCCAGGGGTGCCACGGGGTGACCGGGGAGCACCCGGGGGTGCCACAATGGAGCCAGGGAGCACCCAGGGGTGCTAGAATAGAGCCAGGGAGCACCCAGGGGTGCCACAGGGTGACCGGGGAGCACCCAAGGGTGCCACAGGGTGACTGGGGAGCACCCAGGGGTGCCACAAAGTGACCAGGGAGCACCCAGGGGTGCCACAATGGAGCCGGGGAGCACCCAGGGGTGCTAGAATAGAGCCAGGGAGCACCCAGGGGTGCCACAGAGTGACCGGGGAGCACCCAGGGGTGCTAGAATAGAGCTGGGGAGCACCCAGGGGTGCCACATAGTGATCGGGGAGCACCCGGGGGTGCCAGAACGGAGCCAGGGAGCACCCAGGGGTGCCACATTCTGCCCGGGGAGCACCCAGGGGTGCCACAGAGTGACCGGGGAGCACCCAGGGGTGCCAGAACGGAGCCAGGGAGCACCCAGGGGTGCCACATAGTGATCGGGGAGCACCCGGGGGTGCCACAGAGTGACCGGGGAGCACCCAGGGGTGCCACAATGGAGCCAGGGAGCACCCAGGGGTGCTAAAATAGAGCCAGGGAGCACCCAAGGGTGCCACATTCTGCCCGGGGAGCACCCAGGGGTGCCACAATGGAACCGGGGAGCACCCAGGGGTGCCAGAAGAGTGTCAGGGAGCACCCAGGGGTGCCACATCCTGTCCAGGGAGCACCCAGGGGTGCCACATCCTGCTCAGGGAGCACCCAGAGGTGCTGGAACGGAGCCAGGGAGCACCCAGGGGTGCCACATTCTGCCCAGGGAGCACCCAGGGGTGCCAGAACGGAGCCAGGGAGCACCCAGGGGTGCCAGAAGAGTGTCAGGGAGCACCCAGGGGTGCTTCAGGCGAACTCAACAGCACCCAGCACTGCTATAACCTGTCCTAGGAGCACCCAGGGGTGCTAAACCTCTTCCAGGAGCACCCAAGGGTGCTTTTCCATATACAGCAACATCTAGGGTTGCTGTGAATCAATCAAGGAGCACCCAGGGGTGCTATAACCTACTCCAGAACTATCTAAAGATGCTTATTTTGTATTCAGGAGCACCCAGGGGTGCTTGTCCCCAGCCAAGGAGCACCCAGGGGTGCTATAACCTACCCGAGGAGCACCCAGGGGTGCTTATCCCATATCCAGGAGCACCCAAGGGTGCTATAACCTGCTTCAGAACTATCTAAGGATGCTTATCGCATATCCAGGAGCACCCAGGGGTGCTTGTCCCCAGCCGAGGAGCACCCAGGGGTGCTATAACCTACCCGAGGAGCACCCAGGGGTGCTTATCCCATATCCTGGAGCACCCAGGGGTGCTGTGAGCCACCCAAGGGGCACCCAGGGGTGCTATAACATACTTGAGGAGCACCCAGGGGTGCTTATCTCGTACCCAGGAGCACCCAAGGGTGCTATAAGCTGCTTCAGAGTTATCTAAATGTGCTTATCCCATATCCTGGAGCACCCAGGGGTGCTTATCCCGTACCCAGGAGCACCCAGGGGTGCTTGTCCCGTATGCAGGAGCACCCAAGGGTGCTATAACCTACCCGAGGAGCACCCAGGGGTGCTTATCCCATATCTAGGAGCACCCAGGGCTGCTTTTCCCATATCCAGGAGCACCCAGGGGTGCTATAACCTACTCGAGGAGCACCCAGGGGTGCTTATCCCGTACCCAGGAGCACCCAGGGGTGCTTGTCCCGTATCCAGGAGCACCCAAGGGTGCTATAACCTACCCGAGGAGCACCCAGGGCTGCTTTTCCCATATCCAGGAGCACCCAGGGGTGCTATAACCTACCTGAGGAGCACCCAGGGGTGCTTATCCCGTACCCAGGAGCACCCAGGGGTGCTTGTCCCATATCCAGGAGCACCCAAGGGTGCTATAACCTACTCGAGGGGGCACCCCTGGGTGCTTATCCCATATGCAGGAGCACCCAGGGGTGCTGTGAGCCACCCGAGGGGCACCCAGGGGTGCTATTCACACACCAGGAGCACCCAGGGGTGCTGCATCCTACCCGAGGAGCACCCAGGGGTGCTGTTCTGCATTGCAGGGAGCACCCAGGGGTGCTCGTTCCGTTCCCAGGGGCACCCAGCGGTGCTGTCAGCTACCGAGGAGCACCCAGGGGTGCTGTTTCATGCCTAGGAGCACCCAGGGGTGCTGCTGTCTCCTCGAGGAGCACCCAGGGGTGCTCGTTTCCAACGCAGGGAGCACCCAGGGGTGCTGCAGCGGCTTTAGGAGCGCTCAGGAGCGCTGTAACCAGCCCTAGGAGCACCCAAGGGTGCTGTGAGCGGCTCGGGGAGCACCCAGGGGTGCTATAACTCCCTGCAGGGAGCACCCAGGGGTGTCGTACAGCACCCAAGGGTGCTGTAACCTGCTCGAGAAGCAGCCGAGGATCCTGTGACTCATCCAGGGAGCACCCAGGGGTGCCGCTGCTTCCTCAAGGAGCACCCACGGGTGCTGCCGCTGTCTCAGGGAGCACCCAGGGGTGCCGTTCCCAAGCCCAGGAGCACCCAGGGGTGCTGTTCTCCTACCCAGGGTCACCCAGAGCTGCTCGTTTGCGACACAGGGAGCACCCAGGGGTGCCAGTCCTGTCCCCAGGAGCACCCAGGGGTGCTGCAGTGCATTTAGGAGCACCCAGGGGTGCTGTGACAGACCCGGAGCATCAGCCGCGAGGGCAGGGAGCACCCAGGGGTGCCGCGGTCCTGCCCGGGGGGTCCCGGGAGCACCCATGGGTGTCAGTCCCATAACCAGGGGGGTCCAGGGGGTCCCAGCCCCGTTCCTGGGAGCACCCATGGGTGCCAGTCCCATAACTGGGGGGTCCCAGTCTCATTCCTGGGAGCACCCATGGGTGCCAATCCCGTACTCAGGAGGTCCCAGCCCTATTCCCAGGAGCACCCATGGGTGCCAATCCCGTACCCAGGGGGTCCCAGCCCCATTCCCAGGAGCACCCATGGGTGCCCGTCCTATTCCCAGGAGCACCCATGGGTGCCCATCCCATAACCGGGGGGTCCCAACCCCATTCCCGGGAGCACCCATGGGTGCCTGTCCCATAACCAGGGGGGTCGCAGCCCCATTCCCGGGAGCACCCATGGGTGCCCATCCCACACCCAGGGGTCCCAGCCCCATTCCCAGGAGCACCCATGGGTGCCCATCCCACATTGGGGGGTCCCAGCCCCATTCCCGGGAGCACCCATGGGTGCCAGCCCCATAACCGGGGGGTCGCAGCCCCATTCCCGGGAGCACCCATGGGTGCCCGTCCCACACTCAGGAGCACCCATGGGTGCCTGTCCCATAACCAGGGGGGTCCCAGCCCCATTCCCAGGAGCACCCATGGGTGCCAATTCCACACTCAGGAGCACCCATGGGTGCCCGTCCCACACCCAGGGGTCCCAGCCCCATTCCCAGGAGCACCCATGGGTGCCTGTCCTATTCCCAGGAGCACCCATGGGTGCCCATCCCACATCGGGGGGTCCCAGCCCCATTCCCGGGAGCACCCATGGGTGCCCGTCCTATTCCCAGGAGCACCCATGGGTGCCTGTCCCATAACCAGGGGGGTCCCAGCCCCATTCCCGGGAGCACCCATGGGTGCCCGTCCTATTCCCAGGAGCACCCATGGGTGCCAGCCCCATAACCGGGGGGTCCCAGCCCCATTCCCGGGAGCACCCATGGGTGCCTGTCCTATTCCAGGGAGCACCCATGGGTGCCCGTCCCACACCCAGGGGTCCCAGCCCCATTCCCAGGAGCACCCATGGGTGCCAATCCCACACTCAGGAGCACCCATGGGTGCCCGTCCCACACCCAGGGGTCCCCGTCCCGCACCCAGGGGGTTCTGGAGGGTCCCAATCCCACATTGGGGGGTACCGGGGGGAGGGTGGGTGCTGGGGGGGGGCACCCCTGGGTGCTGGGGGGATCCTGGTGTCCCCAAGGGGTCCCGGGGGGGCCCTGGGGTGCTGGGGGGGGGGTCCCTGAGGTGTCCCCGGGGTGCCCCCAGGGTGGCCTCAGTGTCCCTGGGGGTCCTTGGTGTCCCCATGGTGTCCCCGGGGTGTCCCTGGTGTCCTCAGGGTGTCCCCAGTGTCCCTGGGGGTCCCTCCTCTCTCCATGGTGTCCCTGGGGTGTCCCTGGGGTTCCTTGGTGTCCCCAGGGTGTCCCTCATGTCCCCAGGATGTCCCCATGTCCCCATGGTGTCCCCAAGCCCCCCCTCGTGCAGGGCAGAGTCACGTCCCCAGGGTGTCCCCATGTCCCCATGGTGTCCTTGTGTCCCCATGTCCTCGCGGTGTCCCCGTGTCCCCTGGTGTCCCCCCGGTGTCCCCAGCCGTCCCTCGCGCAGGGCAGAGCCGCGTCCCTGGGGGTCCCTCCTGTCCCCAGGGTGTCCCCATGTCCCTGGGGTGTCCCCAGTGTCCCCGTGTCCCCAAGCCGTCCCTCGCGCAGGGCAGAGCCGCGTCCCCCGGGTGTCCCCGTGTCCCTGGGGTGTCCCCATGTCCCCATGGTGTCCCCAAGCCCCCCTCGCGCAGGGCAGAGCCGCGTCCCTGGGGGTCCCTCCTGTCCCCAGGGTGTCCCCGTGTCCCCGCGGTGTCCCCATGTCCTCGCGGTGTCCCCGGGGTGTCCCCATGTCCCTGGGGTGTCCCCGTGTCCCTGGGGGTCCCTCCTGTCCCCATGTCCCCGGGGTGTCCCCATGTCCCCGTGTCCCCCCGGTGTCCCCAAGCCCCCCCTCGCGCAGGGCAGAGCCGCGTCCCCGGGATGTCCCCATGTCCCCGTGTCCCCGGGGTGTCCCCGTGTCCCTGGGGTGTCCCCGTGTCCCTGGGGGTCCCTCCTGTCCCCAGGGTGTCCCTGCTGTCCCCCCATGGTGTCCCCAAGCCCCCCCTCGCGCAGGGCAGAGTCGCGTCCCTGGGGGTCCCTCCTGTCCCCAGGGTGTCCCTGGGGTGTCCCCGGGGTGTCCCCATGTCCCCATGGTGTCCCTGTGTCCCCATGTCCCCGGGGTGTCCCCATGTCCCTGGGGTGTCCCTGTGTCCCTGGGGTGTCCCCGTGTCCCTGGGGGTCCCTCCTGTCCCCATGGTGTCCCCATGTCCTCGCGGTGTCCCCGGGGTGTCCCCGTGTCCCTGCGGTGTCCCCAAGTCCCCCCTCGCGCAGGGCAGAGTCGCGTCCCTGGGGGTCCTTCCTGTCCCCAGGGTGTCCCCGTGTCCCCATGGTGTCCCCGGTGTCCCCGTGTCCCCATGTCCCCGGGGTGTCCCCGTGTCCCCATGTCCCCAAGCCCCCCCCTCGCGCAGGGCAGAGCCGCGTCCCTGGGGGTCCCTCCTGTCCCCAGGGTGTCCCCGTGTCCCCATGGTGTCCCCGGTGTCCCCGGGGTGTCCCCATGGTGTCCCCAAGCCGTCCCTCGCGCAGGGCAGAGCCGCGTCCCCGGGGTGTCCCCTGGTGTCCCCATGTCCCCAAGCCCCCCTCGTGCAGGGTGGAGTCATGTCCCCGGGGTGTCCCTATGTCCCTGGGGTGTCCCCAGGGTGTCCCCATGTCCCCAGGGTGTCCCCGTGTCCCCATGTCCCCGTGTCCCCCCGCTGTCCCCGCGGTCCCCCCAAGCCCCCCCTCGCACAGGGCAGAGCCGCGGTTTCGCCTTCATCCCCATGTCCCTGGGGGTCCCTTCTGTCCCCAGGGTGTCCCCGTGTCCCCCCGGTGTCCCCATGTCCTCGCGGTGTCCCCGGGGTGTCCCCATGTCCCCGGGGTGTCCCCGGGGTGTCCCCGTGTCCCCCCGCGGTCCCCCCATGTCCCCCCTCGCGCAGGGCAGAGCCGCGTCCCCGGGGTGTCCCCATGTCCCCGGGATGTCCCCGCGTCCCTGGGGGTCCCTCCTATCCCCAGGGTGTCCCTGCTGTCCCCGCGGTCCCCCCAAGCCCCCCCTCGCGCAGGGCAGAGCCGCGTCCCCAGGGTGTCCCCATGTCCTCACGGTGTCCCCATGTCCCCGGGATGTCCTCGCGTCCCTGGGGTGTCCCCATGTCCTCGCGGTGTCCCCGTGTCCCCCCGCGGTCCCCCCAAGCCCCCCCTCGCGCAGGGCAGAGCCGCGGTTTCGCCTTCGTCGAGTTCCACCAGGTGCAGGAGGCCGCGCGCTGGATGGAGCAGACGCAGGTGGGGGGGGCCCGGACGCCTGGGCCCCCGGGGGGGGGGGATGGGATGGGGGGGGCACCCGGACGCCTGGGCCCCGCGGGGGGGGGATGGGATGGGATGGGGGGCACCCGGACGCCTGGGCCCCTCGGGGGGGGGGATGGGATGGGATGGGGGGGGCACCCGGACGCCTGGGCCCCATGGGGGGGGGATGGGATGGGATGGGGGGGGCACCCGGACGCCTGGGCCCCTGGGGGGGGGATGGGATGGGGGGGGGAGGGGCCTCATGCGAGTCCTCGTGCCCCCCCCATGACCTTTGGGTGACCCCCCCCGCCGTGACCCTTGGGTGACCCCGTGCACGTCGCTGCCGCCCTCGTGCCCCCCCGAGCCCCGCCCCTCGCGCAGGCTCCGCCCCCGCCCTGCACGTTCTGGTGCAAGCCCCGCCCCTCGTGCCCCCCCGAGCCCCGCCCCTCGCGCAGGCTCCGCCCCCCATTGCGCGTGTGCCCTCGTGCAAGCCCCGCCCTGCTGTGAGCCCCGCCCCTCCCGCAAGCCCCACCCCCGCGCTGCACGTTCTGGTGCAAGGCCCGCCCCTCCCGCAAGCCCCGCCCCTCGTGCCCCCCCACACCCCAATGCAAGCCCCGCCCCTCACACAAGCTCCGCCCCACACGCCCTGGTGCAAGCTCCACTCCTCCTCCACCCCCCCGCATGCTCTGCTGCAAGCCCCGCCCCTCGCACAAGCTCCGCCCCCACCCTGCACGTTCTGGTGCAAGCCCCTCCCCTCGCGCACCCCCCCCCCACGTTCTGGTGCAAGCTCCGCCCCACGTGCACTCTAGTGCAAGCCCCGCCCCTCCTGCAAGCTCCGCCCCTCGTGCCCCCCCGCACGTCCTGGTGCAAGCCCCGCCCCTCGCGCGAGCCCCGCCCCTGGTGCAAGCCCTGCCCCGTGTAAGCCCCCTGTGCAAGCCCCGCCCTCGTGTAAGCCCCGCCCCCGGCTCAAGCCCCGCCCCCCGGTTCAAGCCCCGCCCCCGGTTCAAGCCCCGCCCCGGCTCAAGCCCCGCCCGGCTCAAGCCCCGCCCCCCCGGCTCAAGCCCCGCCCCCGGCTCAAGCCCCGCCCCCCGCAGCACTCGCTGAGCATCCTGGGCCACAAGGTCTCCCTGCACTACAGCGACCCCAAGCCCAAGGTCAACGAGGACTGGCTGTGCGGGAAGGTGGGAAAACGGCGGGAAAACCGGGAAAACCGGCGGGAAATGAGCGGGAAAACCGGCGGGAAAACGGGAAAACCGGGCGGGAAACCGGGAAAACCGGCGGGAAAACGGGCGGGAAACCGGGAAAACGGGCGGGAAAACTGGGAGAAACGAGCGGGAAAACCGGGAGAAATGGGGAGAAACGGGCGGGAAACGGGCGGGAAAACCGGGGGAAACGGGCGGGGAAACCGGGAAAAACGGGCGGGAAAACTGGGAAAACGGGCGGGAAAACCGGGCGGGAAAACCGGCGGGAAACGGGCGGGAAAAACAGAGAAACGAGTGGGAAAACTGGGAGAAACGGGGAGAAACGGGCGGGAAAACTGGGAGAAACGGGCGGGAAATGGACAGAAATGGGGAGAAATGGGCGGAAAAACCCGGCAAAATGGGGAGAAACGGGCGGGAAATGGGAGAAACGGGCGGGAAATGGGGAGAAACGGGAAGAAACGGGCAGGAAATGGGAGAAACGGGCGGAAAATGGGAGAAACGGGAAGAAACGGGCGGGAAATGGGAGAAACGGGCGGGAAATGGGAGAAACGGGCGGGAAATGGGAGAAACGGGTGGGAAATGGGGAGAAACAGGTGGGAAAATGGGGAAGAATGGGTGGAAAAACAGGGGGTTTGGGGAAACCAGGCGGAAAAATGGGTGGAAAAAATGGGCAGATTGGGAAAAACAGGAGGAAAAAAACAGACCGAGGGGAAAAACGGGAGGGATTAGGGAAAAATGGGGGGAATGGGGAAAAATGGGTGGAAAAAGTGAGCGGTTGGGGGAAAATAATGGGTGGAATGAGGAAAAATGGGGAGAATAGGGAAAAACGGGGGGAATAGAGAGAAACAGGGATTGGGGGAAAAAATGAGGGGATTGGGAAAAAGGGGGGCGGATTGGGGAGAAATGGGTGGAAAAAACAGGTGGAGAGGGGAAAAATGGGCGGATTTGGGGAAAAAAATGGTGGAATGGGGAAAAATGGGCACATGGGAGGGGCTGGGCGGATTGGGGAAAAAACGGGTGGATTGGGGAAAAACAGGCGGGTTGGGGGGGATTTGGGGCAGTTTGGGGGAATTTAGGGGGATTTAGGGGCAGTTTGGGGGAATTTTGGGGAGGTTGGGGGGTTCTGGAGGGATTTGAGGAGTTTGGGGAATTTGGGGGGATTTGGGGACATTGGGAAATTTAGGAGGATTTGAGAGTTTGGGGTGGAATTTTCAGCTCATTTTGGGGGAGTTTCGGGCTATTTTGGAGCGTTTTACGGCTATTTGGGGGGAGTTTAGGGCTGTTTTGGGGGAGTTTGGGAATATTTGGGTATTTTAGGGGGTCTCGAGGTACTTCAGGGGTACCCGAGCCTCGTTTTGGGCTGAATTCCCGGCTTTTTGGGTCAGTGCGGGGTGCAGAACTTCAAGCGGCGGGAGAAGTGCTTCAAGTGCGGCGTCCCCAAGGCTGGTGAGGCCCCAAATCCCCCCGTTTTGCCCCAAAATCCCGGCTGGGCCTCCCCAACCCCCCACGGGGCTCCCATAATCCCACAGGGTCCCCAAAACCCCATTTTTTTCCCCCAAATCCCCCCGTTTTGCCCCAAAATCCCGGCTGGGCCTCCCCAACCCCCCACGGGGCTCCCACAATCCCACGGGGTCCCAAAAACCCCATTTTTTCCCCCAAATCCCCCTGTTTTGCCCCAAAATCCTGGCTGGGCCTCCCCAACCCCCCACGGGGCTCCCACAATCCCACAGGGTCCCAAAACCCCCATTTTTTTCCCCAAATCCCCCTGTTTTGCCCCAAAATCCCGGCTGGGCCTCCCCAACCCCCCACGGGGCTCCTACAATCCCATGGGGTCCCAAAAACCCCATTTTTTTCCCCAAATCCCCCCGTTTTGCCCCAAAATCCCGGCTGGGCCTCCCCAACCCCCCACAGGGCTCCCACAATCCCACGGGGTCCCAAAAAAACCATTTTTTTTCCCCAAATCCCCCCGTTTTGCCCCAAAATCCCGGCTGGGCCTCCCCAACCCCCCACAGGGCTCCCACAATCCCACGGGGTCCCAAAAACCCCATTTTTTTCCCCAAATCCCCCTGTTTTGCCCCAAAATCCCAGCGGGGCCTCCCCAACCCCCCACGGGGCTCCCACAATCCCACGGGGTCCCGAAAACCCCATTTTTTCCCCCAAATCCCCCCGTTTTGCCCCAAAATCCCGGCTGGGCCTCCCCAACCCCCCATGGGGCTCCCACAATCCCACGGGGTCCCAAAAACCCCATTTTTTTCCCCAAATCCCCCCGTTTTGCCCCAAAATCCCGGCTGGGCCTCCCCAACCCCCCACGGGGC
>NW_028289787.1:0-31162 GCF_059628265.1 Tinamus guttatus | reverse complement strand
GAAAACACCAAGGAACCTGTTTCTCACTCCAACCACAAAGCGTGCGCAGCACGAGTCTTGGCACAGCAGAACACTTCCCTTGGCATGCCCTTTGCAGCCTCACTCCAAACGGGGCTCTCCGCTTCATCCATTCCCTGACTCCATACTAGCACCAACGGGCTGCTAAAGCGTTTCGCAGAAAACACCAAGGAACCTGTTTCTCACTCCAACCACAAAGCGTGCGCAGCACGAGTCTTGGCACAGCAGAACACTTCCCCTGGCATGCGCTTTGCAGCCTCACTCCAAACGGGGCTCTCCGCTTCATCCATCCCCTGACTCCATACTAGCACCAACGGGCTGCTAAAGCGTTTCGCAGAAAACACCAAGGAACCTGTTTCTCACTCCAACCACAAAGCGTGCGCAGCACGAGTCTTGGCACAGCAGAACACTTCCCTTGGCATGCCCTTTGCAGCCTCACTCCAAACGGGGCTCTCCGCTTCATCCATCCCCTAATTCTATACTAGCACCAATGGGCTGCTAAAGCGTTTCGCAGAAAACACCAAAGAACCTCTTTCTCACTCCAACCACAAAGCGTGCGCAGCACGAGTCTTGGCACAGCAGAACACTTCCCTTGGCATGCACTTTGCAGCCTCACTCCAAACGGGGCTCTCCGCTTCATCCATCCCCTGACTCCATACTAGCACCAACGGGCTGCTAAAGCGTTTCGCAGAAAACACCAAGGAACCTGTTTCTCACTTCAACCCCAAAGCGTGTGCAGCACGAATCTTGGCACAGCAGAACACTTCCCTTGGCATGCCCTTTGCAGCCTCACTCCAAACGGGGCTCTCCGCTTCATCCATCCCCTAACTCCATACTAGCACCAGCAGGCTCCTAAAGCGTTTCGCAGAAAGCACCAAAGAACCTGTTTCTCACTCCAACCACAAAGCGTGCGCAGCACGAGTCTTGGCACAGCAGAACACTTCCCTTGGCATGCCCTTTGCAGCCTCACTCCAAACGGGGCTCTCCGCTTCATCCATCCCCTAATTCCATACTAGCACCAACGCGCTGCTAAAGCGTTTGGCAGAAAACACCAAAGAACCTGTTTCTCACTCCCACCAAAAGGCGTGCGCAGCACGAGTCTTGGCACAGCAGAACACTTGCCCTGGCATGCGCTTTGCAGCCTCACTCCAAACGGGGCTCTCCGCTTCATCCATCCCCTGACTCCATACTAGCACCAACGTGCTGCTAAAGCGTTTCGCAGAAAACACTAAAGAACCTGTTTCTCACTCCAAGCACAAAGCGTGCGCAGCACGAGTCTTGGCACAGCAGAACACTTCCCTTGGCATGCGCTTTGCAGTCTCACTCCAAACGGGGCTCTCCGCTTCATCCATCCCCTGACTCCATACTAGCACCAACGCGATGCTAAAGCGTTTCGCAGAAAACACCAAAGAACCTGTTTCTCACTCCAACCACAAAGCGTGCGCAGCACGAGTCTTGGCACAGCAGAACACTTCCCTTGGCATGCCCTTTGCAGCCTCACTCCAAACGGGGCTCTCCGCTTCATCCATCCCCTGACTCCATACTAGCACCAACAGGCTCCTAAAGCGTTTCGCAGAAAGCACCAAGGAACCTGTTTCTCACTCCAACCACAAAGCGTGCGCAGCACGAGTCTTGGCACAGCAGAACACTTCCCTTGGCATGCCCTTTGCAGCCTCACTCCAAACGGGGCTCTCCGCTTCATCCATCCCCTAATTCCATACTAGCACCAACGCGCTGCTAAAGCGTTTCGCAGAAAACACCAAAGAACCTGTTTCTCACTCCCACCAAAAAGCGTGCGCAGCACGAGTCTTGGCACAGCAGAACACTTCCCCTGGCATGCGCTTTGCAGCCTCACTCCAAACGGGGCTCTCCGCTTCATCCATCCCCTAATTCCATACTAGCACCAAAGGGCTGCTAAAGCGTTTCGCAGAAAACACTAAAGAACCTGTTTCTCACTCCAACCACAAAGCGTGCGCAGCACGAGTCTTGGCACAGCAGAACACTTCCCTTGGCATGCGCTTTGCAGCCTCACTCCAAACGGGGCTCTCCGCTTCATCCATCCCCTGACTCCATACTAGCACCAACGGGCTGCTGAAGCGTTTTGCAGAAAACACCAAGGAACCTGTTTCTCACTCCAACCACAAATCGTGTGCAGCACGAGTCTTGGCACAGCAGAACACTTCCCTTGGCATGCCCTTTGCAGCCTCACTCCAAACGGGGCTCTCCGCTTCATCCATCCCCTAATTCTATACTAGCACCAATGGGCTGCTAAAGCGTTTCGCAGAAAACACCAAAGAACCTCTTTCTCACTCCAACCACAAAGCGTGCGCAGCACGAGTCTTGGCACAGCAGAACACTTCCCTTGGCATGCACTTTGCAGCCTCACTCCAAACGGGGCTCTCCGCTTCATCCATCCCCTGACTCCATACTAGCACCAACGGGCTGCTAAAGCGTTTCGCAGAAAACACCAAGGAACCTGTTTCTCACTTCAACCCCAAAGCGTGTGCAGCACGAATCTTGGCACAGCAGAACACTTCCCTTGGCATGCCCTTTGCAGCCTCACTCCAAACGGGGCTCTCCGCTTCATCCATCCCCTAACTCCATACTAGCACCAGCAGGCTCCTAAAGCGTTTCGCAGAAAGCACCAAAGAACCTGTTTCTCACTCCAACCACAAAGCGTGCGCAGCACGAGTCTTGGCACAGCAGAACACTTCCCTTGGCATGCCCTTTGCAGCCTCACTCCAAACGGGGCTCTCCGCTTCATCCATCCCCTAATTCCATACTAGCACCAACGCGCTGCTAAAGCGTTTGGCAGAAAACACCAAAGAACCTGTTTCTCACTCCCACCAAAAGGCGTGCGCAGCACGAGTCTTGGCACAGCAGAACACTTGCCCTGGCATGCGCTTTGCAGCCTCACTCCAAACGGGGCTCTCCGCTTCATCCATCCCCTGACTCCATACTAGCACCAACGGGCTGCTAAAGCGTTTCGCAGAAAACACTAAAGAACCTGTTTCTCACTCCAAGCACAAAGCGTGCGCAGCACGAGTCTTGGCACAGCAGAACACTTCCCTTGGCATGCGCTTTGCAGTCTCACTCCAAACGGGGCTCTCCGCTTCATCCATCCCCTGACTCCATACTAGCACCAACGCGATGCTAAAGCGTTTCGCAGAAAACACCAAAGAACCTGTTTCTCACTCCAACCACAAAGCGTGCGCAGCACGAGTCTTGGCACAGCAGAACACTTCCCTTGGCATGCCCTTTGCAGCCTCACTCCAAACGGGCTCTCCGCTTCATCCATCCCCTGACTCCATACTAGCACCAACAGGCTCCTAAAGCGTTTCGCAGAAAGCACCAAGGAACCTGTTTCTCACTCCAACCACAAAGCGTGCGCAGCACGAGTCTTGGCACAGCAGAACACTTCCCTTGGCATGCCCTTTGCAGCCTCACTCCAAACGGGGCTCTCCGCTTCATCCATCCCCTAATTCCATACTAGCACCAACGCGCTGCTAAAGCGTTTCGCAGAAAACACCAAAGAACCTGTTTCTCACTCCCACCAAAAAGCGTGCGCAGCACGAGTCTTGGCACAGCAGAACACTTCCCCTGGCATGCGCTTTGCAGCCTCACTCCAAACGGGGCTCTCCGCTTCATCCATCCCCTAATTCCATACTAGCACCAAAGGGCTGCTAAAGCGTTTCGCAGAAAACACTAAAGAACCTGTTTCTCACTCCAACCACAAAGCGTGCGCAGCACGAGTCTTGGCACAGCAGAACACTTCCCTTGGCATGCGCTTTGCAGTCTCACTCCAAACGGGGCTCTCCGCTTCATCCATCCCCTGACTCCATACTAGCACCAACGCGATGCTAAAGCGTTTCGCAGAAAACACCAAAGAACCTGTTTCTCACTCCAACCACAAAGCGTGCGCAGCACGAGTCTTGGCACAGCAGAACACTTCCCTTGGCATGCCCTTTGCAGCCTCACTCCAAACGGGCTCTCCGCTTCATCCATCCCCTGACTCCATACTAGCACCAACAGGCTCCTAAAGCGTTTCGCAGAAAGCACCAAGGAACCTGTTTCTCACTCCAACCACAAAGCGTGCGCAGCACGAGTCTTGGCACAGCAGAACACTTCCCTTGGCATGCCCTTTGCAGCCTCACTCCAAACGGGGCTCTCCGCTTCATCCATCCCCTAATTCCATACTAGCACCAACGCGCTGCTAAAGCGTTTCGCAGAAAACACCAAAGAACCTGTTTCTCACTCCCACCAAAAAGCGTGCGCAGCACGAGTCTTGGCACAGCAGAACACTTCCCCTGGCATGCGCTTTGCAGCCTCACTCCAAACGGGGCTCTCCGCTTCATCCATCCCCTAATTCCATACTAGCACCAAAGGGCTGCTAAAGCGTTTCGCAGAAAACACTAAAGAACCTGTTTCTCACTCCAACCACAAAGCGTGCGCAGCACGAGTCTTGGCACAGCAGAACACTTCCCTTGGCATGCCCTTTGCAGCCTCACTCCAAACGGGGCTCTCCGCTTCATCCATTCCCTGACTCCATACTAGCACCAACGGGCTGCTAAAGCGTTTCGCAGAAAACACCAAGGAACCTGTTTCTCACTCCCACCAAAAAGCGTGCGCAGCACGAGTCTTGGCACAGCAGAACACTTCCCCTGGCATGCGCTTTGCAGCCTCACTCCAAACGGGGCTCTCCGCTTCATCCATCCCCTAATTCCATACTAGCACCAAAGGGCTGCTAAAGCGTTTCGCAGAAAACACTAAAGAACCTGTTTCTCACTCCAACCACAAAGCGTGCGCAGCACGAGTCTTGGCACAGCAGAACACTTCCCTTGGCATGCCCTTTGCAGCCTCACTCCAAACGGGGCTCTCCGCTTCATCCATTCCCTGACTCCATACTAGCACCAACGGGCTGCTAAAGCGTTTCGCAGAAAACACCAAGGAACCTGTTTCTCACTCCAACCACAAAGCGTGTGCAGCACGAGTCTTGGCACAGCAGAACACTTCCCTTGGCATGCCCTTTGCAGCCTCACTCCAAACGGGGCTCTCCGCTTCATCCATTCCCTGACTCCATACTAGCACCAACGGGCTGCTAAAGCGTTTCGCAGAAAACACCAAGGAACCTGTTTCTCACTCCAACCACAAAGCGTGCGCAGCACGAGTCTTGGCACAGCAGAACACTTCCCTTGGCATGCGCTTTGCAGTCTCACTCCAAACGGGGCTCTCCGCTTCATCCATCCCCTGACTCCATACTAGCACCAACGCGATGCTAAAGCGTTTCGCAGAAAACACCAAAGAACCTGTTTCTCACTCCAACCACAAAGCGTGCGCAGCACGAGTCTTGGCACAGCAGAACACTTCCCTTGGCATGCCCTTTGCAGCCTCACTCCAAACGGGCTCTCCGCTTCATCCATCCCCTGACTCCATACTAGCACCAACAGGCTCCTAAAGCGTTTCGCAGAAAGCACCAAGGAACCTGTTTCTCACTCCAACCACAAAGCGTGCGCAGCACGAGTCTTGGCACAGCAGAACACTTCCCTTGGCATGCCCTTTGCAGCCTCACTCCAAACGGGGCTCTCCGCTTCATCCATCCCCTAATTCCATACTAGCACCAACGCGCTGCTAAAGCGTTTCGCAGAAAACACCAAAGAACCTGTTTCTCACTCCCACCAAAAAGCGTGCGCAGCACGAGTCTTGGCACAGCAGAACACTTCCCTTGGCATGCCCTTTGCAGCCTCACTCCAAACGGGGCTCTACGCTTCATCCATCCCCTAACTCCATACTAGCACCAACGGGCTGCTAAAGCGTTTCGCAGAAAACACCAAGGAACCTGTTTCTCACTCCAACCACAAAGCGTGCGCAGCACGAGTCTTGGCACAGCAGAACACTTCCCTTGGCATGCGCTTTGCAGTCTCACTCCAAACGGGGCTCTCCGCTTCATCCATCCCCTGACTCCATACTAGCACCAACGGGCTGCTAAAGCGTTTCGCAGAAAACACCAAGGAACCTGTTTCTCACTCCAACCACAAAGCGTGCGCAGCACGAGTCTTGGCACAGCAGAACACTTCCCTTGGCATGCGCTTTGCAGTCTCACTCCAAACGGGGCTCTCCGCTTCATCCATCCCCTGACTCCATACTAGCACCAACGCGATGCTAAAGCGTTTCGCAGAAAACACCAAAGAACCTGTTTCTCACTCCAACCACAAAGCGTGCGCAGCACGAGTCTTGGCACAGCAGTACACTTCCCTTGGCATGCGCTTTGCAGCCTCACTCCAAACGGGGCTCTCCGCTTCATCCATTCCCTGACTCCATACTAGCACCAACGCGCTGCTAAAGCGTTTCGCAGAAAACACCAAGGAACCTGTTTCTCACTCCAACCACAAAGCGTGCGCAGCACGAGTCTTGGCACAGCAGAACACTTCCCTTGGCATGCCCTTTGCAGCCTCACTCCAAACGGGGCTCTCCGCTTCATCCATTCCCTGACTCCATACTAGCACCAACGGGCTGCTAAAGCGTTTCGCAGAAAACACCAAGGAACCTGTTTCTCACTCCAACCACAAAGCGTGTGCAGCACGAGTCTTGGCACAGCAGAACACTTCCCTTGGCATGCCCTTTGCAGCCTCACTCCAAACGGGGCTCTCTGCTTCATCCATCCCCTAATTCCATACTAGCACCAACGGGCTGCTAAAGCGTTTGGCAGAAAACACCAAAGAACCTGTTTCTCACTCCAACCACAAAGCGTGCGCAGCACGAGTCTTGGCACAGCAGAACACTTCCCTTGGCATGCCCTTTGCAGCCTCACTCCAAACGGGGCTCTACGCTTCATCCATCCCCTAACTCCATACTAGCACCAACGGGCTGCTAAAGCGTTTCGCAGAAAACACCAAGGAACCTGTTTCTCACTCCAACCACAAAGCGTGCGCAGCACGAGTCTTGGCACAGCAGAACACTTCCCTTGGCATGCCCTTTGCAGCCTCACTCCAAACGGGGCTCTCTGCTTCATCCATCCCCTAATTCCATACTAGCACCAACGGGCTGCTAAAGCGTTTCGCAGAAAACACCAAAGAACCTGTTTCTCACTCCAAGCACAAAGCGTGCGCAGCACGAGTCTTGGCACAGCAGAACACTTCCCTTGGCATGCCCTTTGCAGCCTCACTCCAAACGGGGCTCTCCGCTTCATCCATCCCCTGACTCCATACTAGCACCAACGGGCTGCTAAAGCGTTTCGCAGAAAACACCAAGGAACCTGTTTCTCACTCCAACCACAAAGCGTGCGCAGCACGAGTCTTGGCACAGCAGAACACTTCCCTTGGCATGCGCTTTGCAGCCTCACTCCAAACGGGGCTCTCCGCTTCATCCATTCCCTGACTCCATACTAGCACCAACGGGCTGCTAAAGCGTTTCGCAGAAAACACCAAGGAACCTGTTTCTCACTCCAACCACAAAGCGTGCGCAGCACGAGTCTTGGCACAGCAGAACACTTCCCTTGGCATGCCCTTTGCAGCCTCACTCCAAACGGGGCTCTCCGCTTCATCCATCCCCTAATTCTATACTAGCACCAATGGGCTGCTAAAGCGTTTCGCAGAAAACACCAAAGAACCTGTTTCTCACTCCAACCACAAAGCGTGCGCAGCACGAGTCTTGGCACAGCAGAACACTTCCCTTGGCATGCACTTTGCAGCCTCACTCCAAACGGGGCTCTCCGCTTCATCCATCCCCTGACTCCATACTAGCACCAACGGGCTGCTAAAGCGTTTCGCAGAAAACACCAAGGAACCTGTTTCTCACTTCAACCCCAAAGCGTGTGCAGCACGAATCTTGGCACAGCAGAACACTTCCCTTGGCATGCCCTTTGCAGCCTCACTCCAAACGGGGCTCTCCGCTTCATCCATCCCCTAACTCCATACTAGCACCAGCAGGCTCCTAAAGCGTTTCGCAGAAAGCACCAAAGAACCTGTTTCTCACTCCAACCACAAAGCGTGCGCAGCACGAGTCTTGGCACAGCAGAACACTTCCCTTGGCATGCCCTTTGCAGCCTCACTCCAAACGGGGCTCTCCGCTTCATCCATCCCCTAATTCCATACTAGCACCAACGCGCTGCTAAAGCGTTTCGCAGAAAACACCAAAGAACCTGTTTCTCACTCCAACCACAAAGCGTGCGCAGCACGAGTCTTGGCACAGCAGAACACTTCCCTTGGCATGCCCTTTGCAGCCTCACTCCAAACGGGGCTCTCCGCTTCATCCATTCCCTGACTCCATACTAGCACCAACGGGCTGCTAAAGCGTTTCGCAGAAAACACCAAGGAACCTGTTTCTCACTCCAACCACAAAGCGTGTGCAGCACGAGTCTTGGCACAGCAGAACACTTCCCTTGGCATGCCCTTTGCAGCCTCACTCCAAACGGGGCTCTCCGCTTCATCCATTCCCTGACTCCATACTAGCACCAACGGGCTGCTAAAGCGTTTCGCAGAAAACACCAAGGAACCTGTTTCTCACTCCAACCACAAAGCGTGCGCAGCACGAGTCTTGGCACAGCAGAACACTTCCCTTGGCATGCGCTTTGCAGTCTCACTCCAAACGGGGCTCTCCGCTTCATCCATCCCCTGACTCCATACTAGCACCAACGCGATGCTAAAGCGTTTCGCAGAAAACACCAAAGAACCTGTTTCTCACTCCAACCACAAAGCGTGCGCAGCACGAGTCTTGGCACAGCAGAACACTTCCCTTGGCATGCCCTTTGCAGCCTCACTCCAAACGGGCTCTCCGCTTCATCCATCCCCTGACTCCATACTAGCACCAACAGGCTCCTAAAGCGTTTCGCAGAAAGCACCAAGGAACCTGTTTCTCACTCCAACCACAAAGCGTGCGCAGCACGAGTCTTGGCACAGCAGAACACTTCCCTTGGCATGCCCTTTGCAGCCTCACTCCAAACGGGGCTCTCCGCTTCATCCATCCCCTAATTCCATACTAGCACCAACGCGCTGCTAAAGCGTTTCGCAGAAAACACCAAAGAACCTGTTTCTCACTCCCACCAAAAAGCGTGCGCAGCACGAGTCTTGGCACAGCAGAACACTTCCCCTGGCATGCGCTTTGCAGCCTCACTCCAAACGGGGCTCTCCGCTTCATCCATCCCCTAATTCCATACTAGCACCAAAGGGCTGCTAAAGCGTTTCGCAGAAAACACTAAAGAACCTGTTTCTCACTCCAACCACAAAGCGTGCGCAGCACGAGTCTTGGCACAGCAGTACACTTCCCTTGGCATGCGCTTTGCAGCCTCACTCCAAACGGGGCTCTCCGCTTCATCCATTCCCTGACTCCATACTAGCACCAACGCGCTGCTAAAGCGTTTCGCAGAAAACACCAAGGAACCTGTTTCTCACTCCAACCACAAAGCGTGCGCAGCACGAGTCTTGGCACAGCAGAACACTTCCCTTGGCATGCCCTTTGCAGCCTCACTCCAAACGGGGCTCTCCGCTTCATCCATTCCCTGACTCCATACTAGCACCAACGGGCTGCTAAAGCGTTTCGCAGAAAACACCAAGGAACCTGTTTCTCACTCCAACCACAAAGCGTGTGCAGCACGAGTCTTGGCACAGCAGAACACTTCCCTTGGCATGCCCTTTGCAGCCTCACTCCAAACGGGGCTCTCTGCTTCATCCATCCCCTAATTCCATACTAGCACCAACGGGCTGCTAAAGCGTTTGGCAGAAAACACCAAAGAACCTGTTTCTCACTCCAACCACAAAGCGTGCGCAGCACGAGTCTTGGCACAGCAGAACACTTCCCTTGGCATGCCCTTTGCAGCCTCACTCCAAACGGGGCTCTCCGCTTCATCCATCCCCTAATGCTATACTAGCACCAACGCGCTGCTAAAGCGTTTCGCAGAAAACACCAAGGAACCTGTTTCTCACTCCAACCACAAAGCGTGCGCAGCACGAGTCTTGGCACAGCAGAACACTTCCCTTGGTATGCCCTTTGCAGCCTCACTCCAAACGGGGCTCTCCGCTTCATCCATCCCCTGACTCCATACTAGCACCAACGGGCTGCTAAAGCGTTTCGCAGAAAACACCAAGGAACCTGTTTCTCACTCCAACCACAAAGCGTGCGCAGCACGAGTCTTGGCACAGCAGAACACTTCCCTTGGCATGCCCTTTGCAGCCTCACTCCAAACGGGGCTCTCCGCTTCATCCATTCCCTGACTCCATACTAGCACCAACGGGCTGCTAAAGCGTTTCGCAGAAAACACCAAGGAACCTGTTTCTCACTCCAACCACAAAGCGTGCGCAGCACGAGTCTTGGCACAGCAGAACACTTCCCTTGGCATGCGCTTTGCAGCCTCACTCCAAACGGGGCTCTCCGCTTCATCCATCCCCTGACTCCATACTAGCACCAACGGGCTGCTAAAGCGTTTCGCAGAAAACACCAAGGAACCTGTTTCTCACTCCAACCACAAAGCGTGCGCAGCACGAGTCTTGGCACAGCAGAACACTTCCCTTGGCATGCCCTTTGCAGCCTCACTCCAAACGGGGCTCTCCGCTTCATCCATCCCCTAATTCTATACTAGCACCAATGGGCTGCTAAAGCGTTTCGCAGAAAACACCAAAGAACCTCTTTCTCACTCCAACCACAAAGCGTGCGCAGCACGAGTCTTGGCACAGCAGAACACTTCCCTTGGCATGCACTTTGCAGCCTCACTCCAAACGGGGCTCTACGCTTCATCCATCCCCTGACTCCATACTAGCACCAACGGGCTGCTAAAGCGTTTCGCAGAAAACACCAAGGAACCTGTTTCTCACTTCAACCCCAAAGCGTGTGCAGCACGAATCTTGGCACAGCAGAACACTTCCCTTGGCATGCCCTTTGCAGCCTCACTCCAAACGGGGCTCTCCGCTTCATCCATCCCCTAACTCCATACTAGCACCAGCAGGCTCCTAAAGCGTTTCGCAGAAAGCACCAAAGAACCTGTTTCTCACTCCAACCACAAAGCGTGCGCAGCACGAGTCTTGGCACAGCAGAACACTTCCCTTGGCATGCCCTTTGCAGCCTCACTCCAAACGGGGCTCTCCGCTTCATCCATCCCCTAATTCCATACTAGCACCAACGCGCTGCTAAAGCGTTTGGCAGAAAACACCAAAGAACCTGTTTCTCACTCCCACCAAAAAGCGTGCGCAGCACGAGTGTTGGCACAGCAGAACACTTGCCCTGGCATGCGCTTTGCAGCCTCACTCCAAACGGGGCTCTCCGCTTCATCCATCCCCTGACTCCATACTAGCACCAACGTGCTGCTAAAGCGTTTCGCAGAAAACACTAAAGAACCTGTTTCTCACTCCAAGCACAAAGCGTGCGCAGCACGAGTCTTGGCACAGCAGAACACTTCCCTTGGCATGCCCTTTGCAGCCTCACTCCAAACGGGGCTCTCCGCTTCATCCATCCCCTGACTCCATACTAGCACCAACAGGCTCCTAAAGCGTTTCGCAGAAAGCACCAAGGAACCTGTTTCTCACTCCAACCACAAAGCGTGCGCAGCACGAGTCTTGGCACAGCAGAACACTTCCCTTGGCATGCCCTTTGCAGCCTCACTCCAAACGGGGCTCTCCGCTTCATCCATCCCCTAATTCCATACTAGCACCAACGCGCTGCTAAAGCGTTTCGCAGAAAACACCAAAGAACCTGTTTCTCACTCCCACCAGAAAGCGTGCGCAGCACGAGTCTTGGCACAGCAGAACACTTCCCCTGGCATGCGCTTTGCAGCCTCACTCCAAACGGGGCTCTCCGCTTCATCCATCCCCTAATTCCATACTAGCACCAAAGGGCTGCTAAAGCGTTTCGCAGAAAACATTAAAAACCTGTTTCTCACTCCAACCACAAAGCGTGCGCAGCACGAGTCTTGGCACAGCAGAACACTTCCCTTGGCATGCCCTTTGCAGCCTCACTCCAAACGGGGCTCTCCGCTTCATCCATTCCCTGACTCCATACTAGCACCAACGGGCTGCTAAAGCGTTTCGCAGAAAACACCAAGGAACCTGTTTCTCACTCCAACCACAAAGCGTGCGCAGCACGAGTCTTGGCACAGCAGAACACTTCCCTTGGCATGCGCTTTGCAGCCTCACTCCAAACGGGGCTCTCCGCTTCATCCATCCCCTGACTCCATACTAGCACCAACGGGCTGCTAAAGCGTTTCGCAGAAAACACCAAGGAACCTGTTTCTCACTCCAACCACAAAGCGTGCGCAGCACGAGTCTTGGCACAGCAGAACACTTCCCTTGGCATGCCCTTTGCAGCCTCACTCCAAACGGGGCTCTCCGCTTCATCCATCCCCTAATTCTATACTAGCACCAATGGGCTGCTAAAGCGTTTCGCAGAAAACACCAAAGAACCTCTTTCTCACTCCAACCACAAAGCGTGCGCAGCACGAGTCTTGGCACAGCAGAACACTTCCCTTGGCATGCACTTTGCAGCCTCACTCCAAACGGGGCTCTACGCTTCATCCATCCCCTGACTCCATACTAGCACCAACGGGCTGCTAAAGCGTTTCGCAGAAAACACCAAGGAACCTGTTTCTCACTCCAACCCCAAAGCGTGTGCAGCACGAATCTTGGCACAGCAGAACACTTCCCTTGGCATGCCCTTTGCAGCCTCACTCCAAACGGGGCTCTCCGCTTCATCCATCCCCTAACTCCATACTAGCACCAACAGGCTCCTAAAGCGTTTCGCAGAAAGCACCAAAGAACCTGTTTCTCACTCCAACCACAAAGCGTGCGCAGCACGAGTCTTGGCACAGCAGAACACTTCCCTTGGCATGCCCTTTGCAGCCTCACTCCAAACGGGGCTCTCCGCTTCATCCATCCCCTAATTCCATACTAGCACCAACGCGCTGCTAAAGCGTTTGGCAGAAAACACCAAAGAACCTGTTTCTCACTCCCACCAAAAAGCGTGCGCAGCACGAGTGTTGGCACAGCAGAACACTTGCCCTGGCATGCGCTTTGCAGCCTCACTCCAAACGGGGCTCTCCGCTTCATCCATCCCCTGACTCCATACTAGCACCAACGTGCTGCTAAAGCGTTTCGCAGAAAACACTAAAGAACCTGTTTCTCACTCCAAGCACAAAGCGTGCGCAGCACGAGTCTTGGCACAGCAGAACACTTCCCTTGGCATGCCCTTTGCAGCCTCACTCCAAACGGGGCTCTCCGCTTCATCCATCCCCTGACTCCATACTAGCACCAACAGGCTCCTAAAGCGTTTCGCAGAAAGCACCAAGGAACCTGTTTCTCACTCCAACCACAAAGCGTGCGCAGCACGAGTCTTGGCACAGCAGAACACTTCCCTTGGCATGCCCTTTGCAGCCTCACTCCAAACGGGGCTCTCCGCTTCATCCATCCCCTAATTCCATACTAGCACCAACGCGCTGCTAAAGCGTTTCGCAGAAAACACCAAAGAACCTGTTTCTAACTCCCACCAGAAAGCGTGCGCAGCACGAGTCTTGGCACAGCAGAACACTTCCCCTGGCATGCGCTTTGCAGCCTCACTCCAAACGGGGCTCTCCGCTTCATCCATCCCCTAATTCCATACTAGCACCAAAGGGCTGCTAAAGCGTTTCGCAGAAAACATTAAAAACCTGTTTCTCACTCCAACCACAAAGCGTGCGCAGCACGAGTCTTGGCACAGCAGAACACTTCCCTTGGCATGCGCTTTGCAGCCTCACTCCAAACGGGGCTCTCCGCTTCATCCATTCCCTGACTCCATACTAGCACCAACGCGCTGCTAAAGCGTTTCGCAGAAAACACCAAAGAACCTGTTTCTCACTCCAACCACAAAGCGTGCGCAGCACGAGTCTTGGCACAGCAGAACACTTCCCTTGGCATGCCCTTTGCAGCCTCACTCCAAACGGGGCTCTCCGCTTCATCCATCCCCTGACTCCATACTAGCACCAACGCGCTGCTAAAGCGTTTCGCAGAAAACACCAAGGAACCTGTTTCTCACTCCAACCACAAAGCGTGCGCAGCACGAGTCTTGGCACAGCAGAACACTTCTCTTGGCATACCCTTTGCAGCCTCACTCCAAACGGGGCTCTCCGCTTCATCCATCCCCTGACTCCATACTAGCACCAACGGGCTGCTAAAGCGTTTCGCAGAAAACACCAAGGAACCTGTTTCTCACTCCAACCACAAAGCGTGCGCAGCACGAGTCTTGGCACAGCAGAACACTTCCCTTGGCATGCGCTTTGCAGCCTCACTCCAAACGGGGCTCTCCGCTTCATCCATCCCCTAATTCCATACTAGCACCAACGCGCTGCTAAAGCGTTTCGCAGAAAAAAACCAAAGAACCTGTTTCTCACTCCAACCACAAAGCGTGCGCAGCACGAGTCTTGGCACAGCAGAACACTTCCCTTGGCATGCGCTTTGCAGCCTCACTCCAAACGGGGCTCTCCGCTTCATCCATCCCCTGACTCCATACTAGCACCAACGGGCTGCTAAAGCGTTTCGCAGAAAACACCAAGGAACCTGCTTCTCACTCCAACCACAAAGCGTGCGCAGCACGAGTCTTGGCACAGCAGAACACTTCCCTTGGCATGCCCTTTGCAGCCTCACTCCAAACGGGGCTCTCTGCTTCATCCATCCCCTAATTCCATACTAGCACCAACGGGCTGCTAAAGCGTTTCGCAGAAAACACCAAAGAACCTGTTTCTCACTCCAAGCACAAAGCGTGCGCAGCACGAGTCTTGGCACAGCAGAACACTTCCCTTGGCATGCGCTTTGCAGCCTCACTCCAAACGGGGCTCTCCGCTTCATCCATCCCCTGACTCCATACTAGCACCAACGGGCTGCTAAAGCGTTTCGCAGAAAACACCAAGGAACCTGTTTCTCACTCCAACCACAAAGCGTGCGCAGCACGAGTCTTGGCACAGCAGAACACTTCCCTTGGCATGCCCTTTGCAGCCTCACTCCAAACGGGGCTCTCCGCTTCATCCATCCCCTAATTCTATACTAGCACCAATGGGCTGCTAAAGCGTTTCGCAGAAAACACCAAAGAACCTCTTTCTCACTCCAACCACAAAGCGTGCGCAGCACGAGTCTTGGCACAGCAGAACACTTCCCTTGGCATGCACTTTGCAGCCTCACTCCAAACGGGGCTCTCCGCTTCATCCATCCCCTGACTCCATACTAGCACCAACGGGCTGCTAAAGCGTTTCGCAGAAAACACCAAGGAACCTGTTTCTCACTTCAACCCCAAAGCGTGTGCAGCACGAATCTTGGCACAGCAGAACACTTCCCTTGGCATGCCCTTTGCAGCCTCACTCCAAACGGGGCTCTCCGCTTCATCCATCCCCTAACTCCATACTAGCACCAGCAGGCTCCTAAAGCGTTTCGCAGAAAGCACCAAAGAACCTGTTTCTCACTCCAACCACAAAGCGTGCGCAGCACGAGTCTTGGCACAGCAGAACACTTCCCTTGGCATGCCCTTTGCAGCCTCACTCCAAACGGGGCTCTCCGCTTCATCCATCCCCTAATTCCATACTAGCACCAACGCGCTGCTAAAGCGTTTGGCAGAAAACACCAAAGAACCTGTTTCTCACTCCCACCAAAAAGCGTGCGCAGCACGAGTCTTGGCACAGCAGAACACTTGCCCTGGCATGCGCTTTGCAGCCTCACTCCAAACGGGGCTCTCCGCTTCATCCATCCCCTGACTCCATACTAGCACCAACGTGCTGCTAAAGCGTTTCGCAGAAAACACTAAAGAACCTGTTTCTCACTCCAAGCACAAAGCGTGCGCAGCACGAGTCTTGGCACAGCAGAACACTTCCCTTGGCATGCGCTTTGCAGTCTCACTCCAAACGGGGCTCTCCGCTTCATCCATCCCCTGACTCCATACTAGCACCAACGCGATGCTAAAGCGTTTCGCAGAAAACACCAAAGAACCTGTTTCTCACTCCAACCACAAAGCGTGCGCAGCACGAGTCTTGGCACAGCAGAACACTTCCCTTGGCATGCCCTTTGCAGCCTCACTCCAAACGGGCTCTCCGCTTCATCCATCCCCTGACTCCATACTAGCACCAACAGGCTCCTAAAGCGTTTCGCAGAAAGCACCAAGGAACCTGTTTCTCACTCCAACCACAAAGCGTGCGCAGCACGAGTCTTGGCACAGCAGAACACTTCCCTTGGCATGCGCTTTGCAGCCTCACTCCAAACGGGGCTCTCCGCTTCATCCATCCCCTAATTCCATACTAGCACCAACGCGCTGCTAAAGCGTTTCGCAGAAAACACCAAAGAACCTGTTTCTCACTCCCACCAAAAAGCGTGCGCAGCACGAGTCTTGGCACAGCAGAACACTTCCCCTGGCATGCGCTTTGCAGCCTCACTCCAAACGGGGCTCTCCGCTTCATCCATCCCCTAATTCCATACTAGCACCAAAGGGCTGCTAAAGCGTTTCGCAGAAAACACTAAAGAACCTGTTTCTCACTCCAACCACAAAGCGTGCGCAGCACGAGTCTTGGCACAGCAGTACACTTCCCTTGGCATGCGCTTTGCAGCCTCACTCCAAACGGGGCTCTCCGCTTCATCCATTCCCTGACTCCATACTAGCACCAACGGGCTGCTAAAGCGTTTCGCAGAAAACACCAAGGAACCTGTTTCTCACTCCAACCACAAAGCGTGCGCAGCACGAGTCTTGGCACAGCAGAACACTTCCCTTGGCATGCCCTTTGCAGCCTCACTCCAAACGGGGCTCTCCGCTTCATCCATTCCCTTACTCCATACTAGCACCAACGGGCTGCTAAAGCGTTTCGCAGAAAACACCAAGGAACCTGTTTCTCACTCCAACCACAAAGCGTGTGCAGCACGAGTCTTGGCACAGCAGAACACTTCCCTTGGCATGCCCTTTGCAGCCTCACTCCAAACGGGGCTCTCCTCTTCATCCATCCCCTGACTCCATACTAGCACCAACGTGCTGCTAAAGCGTTTCGCAGAAAACACTAAAGAACCTGTTTCTCACTCCAAGCACAAAGCGTGCGCAGCACGAGTCTTGGCACAGCAGTACACTTCCCTTGGCATGCCCTTTGCAGCCTCACTCCAAACGGGGCTCTCCGCTTCATCCATTCCCTGACTCCATACTAGCACCAACGGGCTGCTAAAGCGTTTCGCAGAAAACACCAAGGAACCTGTTTCTCACTCCAACCACAAAGCGTGCGCAGCACGAGTCTTGGCACAGCAGAACACTTCCCTTGGCATGCGCTTTGCAGTCTCACTCCAAACGGGGCTCTCCGCTTCATCCATCCCCTGACTCCATACTAGCACCAACGCGATGCTAAAGCGTTTCGCAGAAAACACCAAAGAACCTGTTTCTCACTCCAACCACAAAGCGTGCGCAGCACGAGTCTTGGCACAGCAGAACACTTCCCTTGGCATGCCCTTTGCAGCCTCACTCCAAACGGGCTCTCCGCTTCATCCATCCCCTGACTCCATACTAGCACCAACAGGCTCCTAAAGCGTTTCGCAGAAAACACCAAGGAACCTGTTTCTCACTCCAACCACAAAGCGTGTGCAGCACGAGTCTTGGCACAGCAGAACACTTCCCTTGGCATGCCCTTTGCAGCCTCACTCCAAACGGGGCTCTCTGCTTCATCCATCCCCTAATTCCATACTAGCACCAACGGGCTGCTAAAGCGTTTGGCAGAAAACACCAAAGAACCTGTTTCTCACTCCAACCACAAAGCGTGCGCAGCACGAGTCTTGGCACAGCAGAACACTTCCCTTGGCATGCCCTTTGCAGCCTCACTCCAAACGGGGCTCTCCGCTTCATCCATCCCCTCACTCCATACTAGCACCAACGCGCTGCTAAAGCGTTTCGCAGAAAACACCAAGGAACCTGTTTCTCACTCCAACCACAAAGCGTGCGCAGCACGAGTCTTGGCACAGCAGAACACTTCCCTTGGTATGCCCTTTGCAGCCTCACTCCAAACGGGGCTCTCCGCTTCATCCATCCCCTGACTCCATACTAGCACCAACGGGCTGCTAAAGCGTTTCGCAGAAAACACCAAGGAACCTGTTTCTCACTCCAACCACAAAGCGTGCGCAGCACGAGTCTTGGCACAGCAGAACACTTCCCTTGGCATGCCCTTTGCAGCCTCACTCCAAACGGGGCTCTCCGCTTCATCCATTCCCTGACTCCATACTAGCACCAACGGGCTGCTAAAGCGTTTCGCAGAAAACACCAAGGAACCTGTTTCTCACTCCAACCACAAAGCGTGCGCAGCACGAGTCTTGGCACAGCAGAACACTTCCCTTGGCATGCGCTTTGCAGCCTCACTCCAAACGGGGCTCTCCGCTTCATCCATCCCCTGACTCCATACTAGCACCAACGGGCTGCTAAAGCGTTTCGCAGAAAACACCAAGGAACCTGTTTCTCACTCCAACCACAAAGCGTGCGCAGCACGAGTCTTGGCACAGCAGAACACTTCCCTTGGCATGCCCTTTGCAGCCTCACTCCAAACGGGGCTCTCCGCTTCATCCATCCCCTCACTCCATACTAGCACCAACGCGCTGCTAAAGCGTTTCGCAGAAAACACCAAGGAACCTGTTTCTCACTCCAACCACAAAGCGTGCGCAGCACGAGTCTTGGCACAGCAGAACACTTCCCTTGGTATGCCCTTTGCAGCCTCACTCCAAACGGGGCTCTCCGCTTCATCCATCCCCTGACTCCATACTAGCACCAACGGGCTGCTAAAGCGTTTCGCAGAAAACACCAAGGAACCTGTTTCTCACTCCAACCACAAAGCGTGCGCAGCACGAGTCTTGGCACAGCAGAACACTTCCCTTGGCATGCCCTTTGCAGCCTCACTCCAAACGGGGCTCTCCGCTTCATCCATTCCCTGACTCCATACTAGCACCAACGGGCTGCTAAAGCGTTTCGCAGAAAACACCAAGGAACCTGTTTCTCACTCCAACCACAAAGCGTGCGCAGCACGAGTCTTGGCACAGCAGAACACTTCCCTTGGCATGCGCTTTGCAGCCTCACTCCAAACGGGGCTCTCCGCTTCATCCATCCCCTGACTCCATACTAGCACCAACGGGCTGCTAAAGCGTTTCGCAGAAAACACCAAGGAACCTGTTTCTCACTCCAACCACAAAGCGTGCGCAGCACGAGTCTTGGCACAGCAGAACACTTCCCTTGGCATGCCCTTTGCAGCCTCACTCCAAACGGGGCTCTCCGCTTCATCCATCCCCTAATTCTATACTAGCACCAATGGGCTGCTAAAGCGTTTCGCAGAAAACACCAAAGAACCTCTTTCTCACTCCAACCACAAAGCGTGCGCAGCACGAGTCTTGGCACAGCAGAACACTTCCCTTGGCATGCACTTTGCAGCCTCACTCCAAACGGGGCTCTACGCTTCATCCATCCCCTGACTCCATACTAGCACCAACGGGCTGCTAAAGCGTTTCGCAGAAAACACCAAGGAACCTGTTTCTCACTTCAACCCCAAAGCGTGTGCAGCACGAATCTTGGCACAGCAGAACACTTCCCTTGGCATGCCCTTTGCAGCCTCACTCCAAACGGGGCTCTCCGCTTCATCCATCCCCTAACTCCATACTAGCACCAGCAGGCTCCTAAAGCGTTTCGCAGAAAGCACCAAAGAACCTGTTTCTCACTCCAACCACAAAGCGTGCGCAGCACGAGTCTTGGCACAGCAGAACACTTCCCTTGGCATGCCCTTTGCAGCCTCACTCCAAACGGGGCTCTCCGCTTCATCCATCCCCTAATTCCATACTAGCACCAACGCGCTGCTAAAGCGTTTGGCAGAAAACACCAAAGAACCTGTTTCTCACTCCCACCAAAAAGCGTGCGCAGCACGAGTGTTGGCACAGCAGAACACTTGCCCTGGCATGCGCTTTGCAGCCTCACTCCAAACGGGGCTCTCCGCTTCATCCATCCCCTGACTCCATACTAGCACCAACGTGCTGCTAAAGCGTTTCGCAGAAAACACTAAAGAACCTGTTTCTCACTCCAAGCACAAAGCGTGCGCAGCACGAGTCTTGGCACAGCAGAACACTTCCCTTGGCATGCCCTTTGCAGCCTCACTCCAAACGGGGCTCTCCGCTTCATCCATCCCCTGACTCCATACTAGCACCAACAGGCTCCTAAAGCGTTTCGCAGAAAGCACCAAGGAACCTGTTTCTCACTCCAACCACAAAGCGTGCGCAGCACGAGTCTTGGCACAGCAGAACACTTCCCTTGGCATACCCTTTGCAGCCTCACTCCAAACGGGGCTCTCCGCTTCATCCATCCCCTGACTCCATACTAGCACCAACAGGCTGCTAAAGCGTTTCGCAGAAAACACCAAAGAACCTGCTTCTCACTCCAACCACAAAGCGTGCGCAGCACGAGTCTTGGCATAGCAGAACACTTCCCTTGGCATGCGCTTTGCAGCCTCACTCCAAACGGGGCTCTCCGCTTCATCCATCCCCTAACTCCATACTAGCACCAACAGGCTCCTAAAGTGTTTCGCAGAAAGCACCAAAGAACCTGTTTCTCACTCCAACCACAAAGCGTGCGCAGCACGAGTCTTGGCACAGCAGAACACTTCTCTTGGCATACCCTTTGCAGCCTCACTCCAAACGGGGCTCTCCGCTTCATCCATCCCCTCACTCCATACTAGCACCAACGCGCTGCTAAAGCGTTTCGCAGAAAACACCAAAGAACCTGTTTCTCACTCCAACCACAAAGCGTGCGCAGCACGAGTCTTGGCACAGCAGAACACTTCCCTTGGCATGCCCTTTGCAGCCTCACTCCAAACGGGGCTCTCCGCTTCATCCATCCCCTGACTCCATACTAGCACCAACGGGCTGCTAAAGCGTTTCGCAGAAAACACCAAGGAACCTGCTTCTCACTCCAACCACAAAGCGTGCGCAGCACGAGTCTTGGCATAGCAGAACACTTCCCTTGGCATGCGCTTTGCAGCCTCACTCCAAACGGGGCTCTCCGCTTCATCCATCCCCTAACTCCATACTAGCACCAACAGGCTCCTAAAGCGTTTCGCAGAAAGCACCAAAGAACCTGTTTCTCACTCCAACCGCAAAGCGTGCGCAGCACGAGTCTTGGCACAGCAGAACACTTCCCTTGGCATGCCCTTTGCAGCCTCACTCCAAACGGGGCTCTCCGCTTCATCCATCCCCTGACTCCATACTAGCACCAACAGGCTGCTAAAGCGTTTCGCAGAAAACACCAAGGAACCTGCTTCTCACTCCAACCACAAAGCGTGCGCAGCACGAGGCTTGGCATAGCAGAACACTTCCCTTGGCATGCCCTTTGCAGCCTCACTCCAAACGGGGCTCTCCGCTTCATCCATCCCCTAATTCCATACTGGCACCAACGGGCTGCTAAAGCGTTTCGCAGAAAACACCAAAGAACCTGTTTCTCACTCCAACCACAAAGCGTGCGCAGCACGAGTCTTGGCACAGCAGAACACTTCCCTTGGCATGCCCTTTGCAGCCTCACTCCAAACGGGGCTCTCCGCTTCATCCATCCCCTAACTCCATACTAGCACCAACAGGCTCCTAAAGCGTTTCGCAGAAAGCACCAAAGAACCTGTTTCTCACTCCAACCACAAAGCGTGCGCAGCACGAGTCTTGGCACAGCAGAACACTTCTCTTGGCATACCCTTTGCAGCCTCACTCCAAACGGGGCTCTCCGCTTCATCCATCCCCTGACTCCATACTAGCACCAACGCGCTGCTAAAGCGTTTCGCAGAAAACACCAAAGAACCTGTTTCTCACTCCCACCAAAAAGCGTGCGCAGCACGAGTGTTGGCACAGCAGAACACTTGCCCTGGCATGCGCTTTGCAGCCTCACTCCAAACGGGGCTCTCCGCTTCATCCATCCCCTGACTCCATACTAGCACCAACGTGCTGCTAAAGCGTTTCGCAGAAAACACTAAAGAACCTGTTTCTCACTCCAAGCACAAAGCGTGCGCAGCACGAGTCTTGGCACAGCAGAACACTTCTCTTGGCATACCCTTTGCAGCCTCACTCCAAACGGGGCTCTCCGCTTCATCCATCCCCTCACTCCATACTAGCACCAACGCGCTGCTAAAGCGTTTCGCAGAAAACACCAAAGAACCTGTTTCTCACTCCAACCACAAAGCGTGCGCAGCACGAGTCTTGGCACAGCAGAACACTTCCCTTGGCATGCCCTTTGCAGCCTCACTCCAAACGGGGCTCTCCGCTTCATCCATCCCCTGACTCCATACTAGCACCAAGAGGCTGCTAAAGCGTTTCGCAGAAAACACCAAGAAACCTGCTTCTCACTCCAACCACAAAGCGTGCGCAGCACGCGTCTTGGCATAGCAGAACACTTCCCTTGGCATGCCCTTTGCAGCCTCACTCCAAACGGGGCTCTCCGCTTCATCCATCCCCTAACTCCATACTAGCACCAACGGGCTGCTAAAGCGTTTCGCAGAAAACACCAAAGAACCTGTTTCTCACTCCCACCAAAAAGCGTGCGCAGCACGAGTCTTGGCACAGCAGAACACTTCCCTTGGCATGCGCTTTGCAGCCTCACTCCAAACGGGGCTCTCCGCTTCATCCATCCCCTGACTCCATACTAGCACCAACGGGCTGCTAAAGCGTTTCGCAGAAAACACCAAGGAACCTGCTTCTCACTCCAACCACAAAGCGTGCGCAGCACGAGTCTTGGCATAGCAGAACACTTCCCTTGGCATGCGCTTTGCAGCCTCACTCCAAACGGGGCTCTCCGCTTCATCCATCCCCTAACTCCATACTAGCACCAACAGGCTCCTAAAGCGTTTCGCAGAAAGCACCAAAGAACCTGTTTCTCACTCCAACCACAAAGCGTGCGCAGCACGAGTCTTGGCACAGCAGAACACTTCTCTTGGCATGCCCTTTGCAGCCTCACTCCAAACGGGGCTCTCCGCTTCATCCATCCCCTGACTCCATACTAGCACCAACGCGCTGCTAAAGCGTTTGGCAGAAAACACCAAAGAACCTGTTTCTCACTCCAACCGCAAAGCGTGCGCAGCACGAGTCTTGGCACAGCAGAACACTTCCCTTGGCATGCCCTTTGCAGCCTCACTCCAAACGGGGCTCTCCGCTTCATCCATCCCCTGACTCCATACTAGCACCAACAGGCTGCTAAAGCGTTTCGCAGAAAACACCAAGGAACCTGCTTCTCACTCCAACCACAAAGCGTGCGCAGCACGAGGCTTGGCATAGCAGAACACTTCCCTTGGCATGCCCTTTGCAGCCTCACTCCAAACGGGGCTCTCCGCTTCATCCATCCCCTAATTCCATACTGGCACCAACGGGCTGCTAAAGCGTTTCGCAGAAAACACCAAAGAACCTGTTTCTCACTCCAACCACAAAGCGTGCGCAGCACGAGTCTTGGCACAGCAGAACACTTCCCTTGGCATGCCCTTTGCAGCCTCACTCCAAACGGGGCTCTCCGCTTCATCCATCCCCTAACTCCATACTAGCACCAACAGGCTCCTAAAGCGTTTCGCAGAAAGCACCAAAGAACCTGTTTCTCACTCCAACCACAAAGCGTGCGCAGCACGAGTCTTGGCACAGCAGAACACTTCTCTTGGCATACCCTTTGCAGCCTCACTCCAAACGGGGCTCTCCGCTTCATCCATCCCCTGACTCCATACTAGCACCAACGCGCTGCTAAAGCGTTTCGCAGAAAACACCAAAGAACCTGTTTCTCACTCCAACCACAAAGCGTGCGCAGCACGAGTCTTGGCACAGCAGAACACTTCCCTTGGCATGCCCTTTGCAGCCTCACTCCAAACGGGGCTCTCCGCTTCATCCATCCCCTGACTCCATACTAGCACCAACGCGCTGCTAAAGCGTTTCGCAGAAAACACCAAAGAACCTGTTTCTCACTCCAACCACAAAGCGTGCGCAGCACGAGTCTTGGCACAGCAGAACACTTCTCTTGGCATACCCTTTGCAGCCTCACTCCAAACGGGGCTCTCCGCTTCATCCATCCCCTGACTCCATACTAGCACCAACGCGCTGCTAAAGCGTTTCGCAGAAAACACCAAAGAACCTGTTTCTCACTCCAACCACAAAGCGTGCGCAGCACGAGTCTTGGCACAGCAGAACGCTTCCCTTGGCATGCCCTTTGCAGCCTCACTCCAAACGGGGCTCTCCGCTTCATCCATCTCCTGACTCCATACTAGCACCAACAGGCTCCTAAAGCGTTTCGCAGAAAGCACCAAAGAACCTGTTTCTCACTCCAACCACAAAGCGTGCGCAGCACGAGTCTTGGCACAGCAGAACACTTCTCTTGGCATGCCCTTGGCAGCCTCACTCCAAACGGGGCTCTACGCTTCATCCATCCCCTAACTCCATACTAGCACCAAGAGGCTGCTAAAGCGTTTCGCAGAAAACACCAAGGAACCTGTTTCTCACTCCAACCACAAAGCGTGCGCAGCACGAGTCTTGGCACAGCAGAACACTTCCCTTGGCATGCCCTTTGCAGCCTCACTCCAAACGGGGCTCTCCGCTTCATCCATCCCCTGACTCCATACTAGCACCAACGGCCTGCTAAAGCGTTTCGCAGAAAACACCAAGGAACCTGTTTCTCACTCCAACCACAAAGCGTGCGCAGCACGAGTCTTGGCACAGCAGAACACTTCCCTTGGCATGCCCTTTGCAGCCTCACTCCAAACGGGGCTCTCCGCTTCATCCATCCCCTAATTCCATACTAGCACCAACGCGCTGCTAAAGCGTTTCGCAGAAAACACCAAAGAACCTGTTTCTCACTCCAACCACAAAGCGTGCGCAGCACGAGTCTTGGCACAGCAGAACACTTCCCTTGGCATGCGCTTTGCAGCCTCACTCCAAACGGGGTTCTCCGCTTCATCCATCCCCTGACTCCATACTAGCACCAACGCGCTGCTAAAGCGTTTCGCAGAAAACACCAAAGAACCTGTTTCTCACTCCAACCACAAAGCGTGCGCAGCACGAGTCTTGGCACAGCAGAACACTTCCCTTGGCATACCCTTTGCAGCCTCACTCCAAACGGGGCTCTCCGCTTCATCCATCCCCTGACTCCATACTAGCACCAACAGGCTGCTAAAGCGTTTCGCAGAAAACACCAAAGAACCTGCTTCTCACTCCAACCACAAAGCGTGCGCAGCACGAGTCTTGGCATAGCAGAACACTTCCCTTGGCATGCGCTTTGCAGCCTCACTCCAAACGGGGCTCTCCGCTTCATCCATCCCCTAACTCCATACTAGCACCAACAGGCTCCTTAAGTGTTTCGCAGAAAGCACCAAAGAACCTGTTTCTCACTCCAACCACAAAGCGTGCGCAGCACGAGTCTTGGCACAGCAGAACACTTCTCTTGGCATACCCTTTGCAGCCTCACTCCAAACGGGGCTCTCCGCTTCATCCATCCCCTGACTCCATACTAGCACCAACGCGCTGCTAAAGCGTTTCGCAGAAAACACCAAAGAACCTGTTTCTCACTCCAACCACAAAGCGTGCGCAGCACGAGTCTTGGCACAGCAGAACACTTCTCTTGGCATACCCTTTGCAGCCTCACTCCAAACGGGGCTCTCCGCTTCATCCATCCCCTGACTCCATACTAGCACCAACGCGCTGCTAAAGCGTTTCGCAGAAAACACCAAAGAACCTGTTTCTCACTCCAACCACAAAGCGTGCGCAGCACGAGTCTTGGCACAGCAGAACACTTCCCTTGGCATGCCCTTTGCAGCCTCACTCCAAACGGGGCTCTCCGCTTCATCCATCTCCTGACTCCATACTAGCACCAACAGGCTCCTAAAGCGTTTCGCAGAAAGCACCAAAGAACCTGTTTCTCACTCCAACCACAAAGCGTGCGCAGCACGAGTCTTGGCACAGCAGAACACTTCTCTTGGCATGCCCTTGGCAGCCTCACTCCAAACGGGGCTCTACGCTTCATCCATCCCCTAACTCCATACTAGCACCAAGAGGCTGCTAAAGCGTTTCGCAGAAAACACCAAGGAACCTGTTTCTCACTCCAACCACAAAGCGTGCGCAGCACGAGTCTTGGCACAGCAGAACACTTCCCTTGGCATGCCCTTTGCAGCCTCACTCCAAACGGGGCTCTCCGCTTCATCCATCCCCTGACTCCATACTAGCACCAACGGCCTGCTAAAGCGTTTCGCAGAAAACACCAAGGAACCTGTTTCTCACTCCAACCACAAAGCGTGCGCAGCACGAGTCTTGGCACAGCAGAACACTTCCCTTGGCATGCCCTTTGCAGCCTCACTCCAAACGGGGCTCTCCGCTTCATCCATCCCCTAATTCCATACTAGCACCAACGCGCTGCTAAAGCGTTTCGCAGAAAACACCAAAGAACCTGTTTCTCACTCCAACCACAAAGCGTGCGCAGCACGAGTCTTGGCACAGCAGAACACTTCCCTTGGCATGCGCTTTGCAGCCTCACTCCAAACGGGGCTCTCCGCTTCATCCATCCCCTGACTCCATACTAGCACCAACAGGCTCCTAAAGCGTTTCGCAGAAAACACCAAAGAACCTGCTTCTCACTCCAACCACAAAGCGTGCGCAGCACGAGTCTTGGCATAGCAGAACACTTCCCTTGGCATGCGCTTTGCAGCCTCACTCCAAACGGGGCTCTCCGCTTCATCCATCCCCTAACTCCATACTAGCACCAACAGGCTCCTAAAGTGTTTCGCAGAAAGCACCAAAGAACCTGTTTCTCACTCCAACCACAAAGCGTGCGCAGCACGAGTCTTGGCACAGCAGAACACTTCTCTTGGCATACCCTTTGCAGCCTCACTCCAAACGGGGCTCTCCGCTTCATCCATCCCCTCACTCCATACTAGCACCAACGCGCTGCTAAAGCGTTTGGCAGAAAACACCAAAGAACCTGTTTCTCACTCCAACCACAAAGCGTGCGCAGCACGAGTCTTGGCACAGCAGAACACTTCCCTTGGCATGCCCTTTGCAGCCTCACTCCAAATGGGGCTCTCCGCTTCATCCATCCCCTAACTCCATACTAGCACCAAGAGGCTGCTAAAGCGTTTCGCAGAAAACACCAAGGAACCTGTTTCTCACTCCAACCACAAAGCGTGCGCAGCACGAGTCTTGGCACAGCAGAACACTTCCCTTGGCATGCCCTTTGCAGCCTCACTCCAAACGGGGCTCTCCGCTTCATCCATCCCCTAATTCCATACTAGCACCAACGGGCTGCTAAAGCGTTTCGCAGAAAACACCAAAGAACCTGTTTCTCACTCCAACCACAAAGCGTGCGCAGCACGAGTCTTGGCACAGCAGAACACTTCCCTTGGCATGCACTTTGCAGCCTCACTCCAAACGGGGCTCTCCGCTTCATCCATCCCCTGACTCCATACTAGCACCAACGGGCTGCTAAAGCGTTTCGCAGAAAACACCAAGGAACCTGTTTCTCACTTCAACCCCAAAGCGTGTGCAGCACGAATCTTGGCACAGCAGAACACTTCCCTTGGCATGCCCTTTGCAGCCTCACTCCAAACGGGGCTCTCCGCTTCATCCATCCCCTAACTCCATACTAGCACCAGCAGGCTCCTAAAGCGTTTCGCAGAAAGCACCAAAGAACCTGTTTCTCACTCCAACCACAAAGCGTGCGCAGCACGAGTCTTGGCACAGCAGAACACTTCCCTTGGCATGCCCTTTGCAGCCTCACTCCAAACGGGGCTCTCCGCTTCATCCATCCCCTAATTCCATACTAGCACCAACGCGCTGCTAAAGCGTTTGGCAGAAAACACCAAAGAACCTGTTTCTCACTCCCACCAAAAAGCGTGCGCAGCACGAGTGTTGGCACAGCAGAACACTTGCCCTGGCATGCGCTTTGCAGCCTCACTCCAAACGGGGCTCTCCGCTTCATCCATCCCCTGACTCCATACTAGCACCAACGTGCTGCTAAAGCGTTTCGCAGAAAACACTAAAGAACCTGTTTCTCACTCCAAGCACAAAGCGTGCGCAGCACGAGTCTTGGCACAGCAGAACACTTCCCTTGGCATGCCCTTTGCAGCCTCACTCCAAACGGGGCTCTCCGCTTCATCCATCCCCTGACTCCATACTAGCACCAACAGGCTCCTAAAGCGTTTCGCAGAAAGCACCAAGGAACCTGTTTGTCACTCCAAGCACAAAGCGTGCGCAGCACGAGTCTTGGCACAGCAGAACACTTCCCTTGGCATGCCCTTTGCAGCCTCACTCCAAACGGGGCTCTCCGCTTCATCCATCCCCTAATTCCATACTAGCACCAACGCGCTGCTAAAGCGTTTCGCAGAAAACACCAAAGAACCTGTTTCTCACTCCCACCAAAAAGAGTGCGCAGCACGAGTCTTGGCACAGCAGAACACTTCCCCTGGCATGCGCTTTGCAGCCTCACTCCAAACGGGGCTCTCCGCTTCATCCATCCCCTAATTCCATACTAGCACCAAAGGGCTGCTAAAGCGTTTCGCAGAAAACATTAAAAACCTGTTTCTCACTCCAACCACAAAGCGTGCGCAGCACGAGTCTTGGCACAGCAGAACACTTCCCTTGGCATGCGCTTTGCAGCCTCACTCCAAACGGGGCTCTCCGCTTCATCCATTCCCTGACTCCATACTAGCACCAACGCGCTGCTAAAGCGTTTCGCAGAAAACACCAAAGAACCTGTTTCTCACTCCAACCACAAAGCGTGCGCAGCACGAGTCTTGGCACAGCAGAACACTTCCCTTGGCATGCCCTTTGCAGCCTCACTCCAAACGGGGCTCTCCGCTTCATCCATCCCCTGACTCCATACTAGCACCAACAGGCTGCTAAAGCGTTTCGCAGAAAACACCAAGGAACCTGCTTCTCACTCCAACCACAAAGCGTGCGCAGCACGAGTCTTGGCATAGCAGAACACTTCCCTTGGCATGCGCTTTGCAGCCTCACTCCAAACGGGGCTCTCCGCTTCATCCATCCCCTAACTCCATACTAGCACCAACAGGCTCCTAAAGCGTTTCGCAGAAAGCACCAAAGAACCTGTTTCTCACTCCAACCACAAAGCTGTGCGCAGCACGAGTCTTGGCACAGCAGAACACTTCTCTTGGCATGCCCTTGGCAGCCTCACTCCAAACGGGGCTCTACGCTTCATCCATCCCCTGACTCCATACTAGCACCAACGCGCTGCTAAAGCGTTTCGCAGAAAACACCAAAGAACCTGTTTCTCACTCCAACCACAAAGCTGTGCGCAGCACGAGTCTTGGCACAGCAGAACACTTCCCTTGGCATGCCCTTTGCAGCCTCACTCCAAACGGGGCTCTCCGCTTCATCCATCCCCTGACTCCATACTAGCACCAACGCGCTGCTAAAGCGTTTCGCAGAAAACACCAAAGAACCTGTTTCTCACTCCAACCACAAAGCGTGCGCAGCACGAGTCTTGGCACAGCAGAACACTTCTCTTGGCATACCCTTTGCAGCCTCACTCCAAACGGGGCTCTCCGCTTCATCCATCCCCTGACTCCATACTAGCACCAACGCGCTGCTAAAGCGTTTCGCAGAAAACACCAAAGAACCTGTTTCTCACTCCAACCACAAAGCGTGCGCAGCACGAGTCTTGGCACAGCAGAACGCTTCCCTTGGCATGCCCTTTGCAGCCTCACTCCAAACGGGGCTCTCCGCTTCATCCATCTCCTGACTCCATACTAGCACCAACAGGCTCCTAAAGCGTTTCGCAGAAAGCACCAAAGAACCTGTTTCTCACTCCAACCACAAAGCGTGCGCAGCACGAGTCTTGGCACAGCAGAACACTTCTCTTGGCATGCCCTTGGCAGCCTCACTCCAAACGGGGCTCTACGCTTCATCCATCCCCTAACTCCATACTAGCACCAAGAGGCTGCTAAAGCGTTTCGCAGAAAACACCAAGGAACCTGTTTCTCACTCCAACCACAAAGCGTGCGCAGCACGAGTCTTGGCACAGCAGAACACTTCCCTTGGCATGCCCTTTGCAGCCTCACTCCAAACGGGGCTCTCCGCTTCATCCATCCCCTGACTCCATACTAGCACCAACGGCCTGCTAAAGCGTTTCGCAGAAAACACCAAGGAACCTGTTTCTCACTCCAACCACAAAGCGTGCGCAGCACGAGTCTTGGCACAGCAGAACACTTCCCTTGGCATGCCCTTTGCAGCCTCACTCCAAACGGGGCTCTCCGCTTCATCCATCCCCTAATTCCATACTAGCACCAACGCGCTGCTAAAGCGTTTCGCAGAAAACACCAAAGAACCTGTTTCTCACTCCAACCACAAAGCGTGCGCAGCACGAGTCTTGGCACAGCAGAACACTTCCCTTGGCATGCGCTTTGCAGCCTCACTCCAAACGGGGTTCTCCGCTTCATCCATCCCCTGACTCCATACTAGCACCAACGCGCTGCTAAAGCGTTTCGCAGAAAACACCAAAGAACCTGTTTCTCACTCCAACCACAAAGCGTGCGCAGCACGAGTCTTGGCACAGCAGAACACTTCCCTTGGCATACCCTTTGCAGCCTCACTCCAAACGGGGCTCTCCGCTTCATCCATCCCCTGACTCCATACTAGCACCAACAGGCTGCTAAAGCGTTTCGCAGAAAACACCAAAGAACCTGCTTCTCACTCCAACCACAAAGCGTGCGCAGCACGAGTCTTGGCATAGCAGAACACTTCCCTTGGCATGCGCTTTGCAGCCTCACTCCAAACGGGGCTCTCCGCTTCATCCATCCCCTAACTCCATACTAGCACCAACAGGCTCCTTAAGTGTTTCGCAGAAAGCACCAAAGAACCTGTTTCTCACTCCAACCACAAAGCGTGCGCAGCACGAGTCTTGGCACAGCAGAACACTTCTCTTGGCATACCCTTTGCAGCCTCACTCCAAACGGGGCTCTCCGCTTCATCCATCCCCTGACTCCATACTAGCACCAACGCGCTGCTAAAGCGTTTCGCAGAAAACACCAAAGAACCTGTTTCTCACTCCAACCACAAAGCTGTGCGCAGCACGAGTCTTGGCACAGCAGAACACTTCTCTTGGCATACCCTTTGCAGCCTCACTCCAAACGGGGCTCTCCGCTTCATCCATCCCCTGACTCCATACTAGCACCAACGGGCTGCTAAAGCGTTTCGCAGAAAACACCAAGGAA
>NW_028289786.1:0-56423 GCF_059628265.1 Tinamus guttatus | reverse complement strand
CCCCTAGAGCTCCCTTAGGGGCCCCTATAGCCCCCATAGGACCCCTAGAGACCCCACGGGATCCCCACAGCTCCCCTACGACCCCCTATAGCCCCCATAGGGCCTCCTAGAGCTCCCATAGGACGCCCTAGAACTCCCCTAGGGCACCCTATAACCACCATACGATGCCCTATAGCTCCCAGAGGCCCCCTAGAACTCCCCTAGGACCCCCAAGAGCCCCCATAGGACCCCAAGAACTCCTATAGGATCCCCTATAATCCTCATAGGGCCCGCTAGAGCTCCCATAGGGCCCCTATAGCCCCCACTGGACACCAGAGCTCCCATAGAACCCCCTAAAGCCCCATAGGACCCCCTAGAGCTCCACGGGACGCCCTAGAGCTCCCCTAGGACCCCCTATAACCCCCATGGGGCTCCCTAGAACTCCCATAGGACCCCCTAGAGCCCGCATAGGACCCCCTAGAGACCCCACAGGACCCCCTATAACCCGATAGGGCCCCCTAGAACTCCCAAAGGACCCCCTAGAGCCCCATAGGAACCCCTAGAGCTCCTATAGCCCCCCTAGAGCTTCTATAAGATCCCCTATAGTCCCCATAGGATGCCCTAGAGCTCCCATAGGGCCACCTATAACCACCATAGGACCCCTAAGAGCCCCCATAGGGCCCCCAGAGCTCCCCTAGAACCCCCAGAGCGCCACTAGGAGCCCCTATAGCCCCCATAGGACCACCTAGAGCTCCTATAGCCCCCCTAGAGCTCCTATAGGACCCCCTATAGTCCCCATAAGATGCCCTATAGCCCCCATAGGGCCCCGAGAGGTCCCATAGGACGCCCTAGAGCCCCCATAGGATGCCCTAGAGCTCCTATAGGATCCCCTATAGTCCCCATAGGATGCCCGAGAGCTCCCTAGGGCCCCCTATAACCACCATAGGACCTTCTATAGCCCCCATAGGACCCCCTAAAGCTCCTATAATTCCCCAGAGCCCCCATAGGAGCTCCAGAGCTCCCCTAGGAGCCCCTATAGCCCCCAGAGAGCCTCCTAGAGCTCCCATAGGACGCCCTAGAGCTCCCCTAGGGCCCCCTATAACCACCATAGGACCCTCTATAGCCCCCATAGGACCCCGTAGAGCTCCTATAGACACCCTAGAGCTCCTACAGGACCCCCTGTAGTCCCCATAGGATGCCCTAGAGCTCCCATAGGGCACACTATAACCACCATAGGACCCACAATAGCCCCTATAGGACCCCCTAGAACTCCCCCAGCGCCCCCTATAACCACCATAGGACCCCCCTATAGTCCCCCTAGGACCCCCAGAGCTCCCATACGACCCCCTAGAGCTCCACTAGGAGCCCCAGAGCTCCCATAGAACCCCCTATAGCCCCCATAGGGGCCCCTAGAGCTCCCTTAGGGCCCCCGATAACCACCAAAGGACACTCCATAGCCCCCATAGGACCCCTTAGACCTCTCATAATACCCCGTATAGCTCCCATAGGAACTCCTAGAGCTCCTATTGCCCCCCTAGGGCTCCTATAGGATCCCCTATATTCCCCATAGAATGCCCTAGAGCTCCCATAGGGCCACCTATAACCTCCTTAGGACTCCTAAGAGCCCCCATAGGGCCCCCTAGCGCCCCCACAGGACCCCCAGAGCTCCCCTAGGACCCCCTATAACCACCATAGGACCCCCTACAGCCCCCATAGGACCTCCTAGAGCTCCCCTAGGACCCCCCAGAGTTCCCCTAGGACCCCGTATAGCTCCCATAGGGAACCCTAGAACTCCCATAGGACCCTCTAGAGCCCCCATAAGGCCCCCTAGAGCTCCATGGGACGCCCTAGAGCTCCCCTAGGGCCCCCTATAACCAACATAGGACCTTCTATAGCCCCCATAGGACCCCTAAAGCTCCTATAACTCCCCCAGAGCCCCCATAGGATCCCCTAGAGTTCCCGTAAGAACCCCCAGAGCTCCCCTAGGACCCCCTATAACCCCCATAGGACCCCCTATAACCCCCATAGGACCCCCTATAACCCCCATAGGACCCCCTATAACCCCCATAGGACCCCCTAGGGCACCCATAGGACCCCCTACAGCGCCCATAGGATCCCCTAGAGCTCCCCTAGGACCCGCTATAACCACCATAGGACCCCCTATCGTCCCCATAGGACCCCCTAGAGCCCCCACAGGACCCCCAGAGCTCCCCTAGGACCCCCTATAACTCCGATAGGGCCCCCTAGAGCTCCCATAGGACCCCCAGAGCTCCCCTAGGACCCCCTACAGCCCCTATAGGGCCTCCTACAGCTCCCATAGCACGCCCTAGAGCTCCTATAGGGCCCCCTATAACCTCCATAGGATGCCCTAGAGCTCCCCTAGGACCCGCTATAACCCCCATAGGGCCCCCTAGAGCTCCCATAGGACCCCCTAGAGCTCCTATAGGCCCCCTAGACCTCCTATAGGACCCTCTATAGTGCCCATAGGATGCCCTAGAGCTCCCATAGGGTCCTCTATAACCTCCATAGGACCCTCTATAGCCCCCATTGGACCCCCTAGAGCTCCCCTAGGACCCACCAGAGCTCCCCTAGGACCCCCTATAACCACCATAGGATGCCCTATAGACCCCATAGTGCTCCCTGGAGCTCCCCTAGGACCCCCAGAGCTCACCGAGATCCCCTATAGCCCCCATAGGGCCCCCTACAAATCCCCTAGGACCCCATAGAGCTCCCCTAGAACCCCCTATAGCCCCCATAGGACCCCCTAGAACTCCCATAGGACCCCCTAGAGCGCCTATAGGACCCCGTAGAGCTCCCCTAGGACCCGCTATAACCACCATAGGATCCCCTATAGTCCCCATAGGACCCCCAGAGCTCCCCTAGGACCCCATATAGCCCTCATAGGGCCCCCAAGAGCTCCCATAGCATGCCCTAGAGCTCCCCTAGGACCCCTTATAATCCCCATAGGGCCCCCTAGAACTCCCATAGTACCCCCTATAGCTCCCATAGGAACCCATAGAGCTCCTATAGGCCCCCTAGACCTCCTATAGGACCCTCTATAGTGCCCATAGGATGCCCTAGTTCTCCCATAGGGTCCCCTATAACCTCCATAGGACCCCCTATAGACCGCATATGGCCCCCTAGAGCCCCCACAGGACCCCCAGAGCTCCCCTAGGATCCCCTATAGCCCCCAGAGGGCCTCCTAGAGCTCCCATAGGATGCCCTATAGCCCCCATAGGACCCCCTAGAGCTCCTATAGACCCCCTAGAGCTCCTATAGTACCCCCTATAGACCCCATAGGATATCCTAGAGCTCCCATAGGGCACACTATAACCACCATAGGACCCTCTATAGCCCCCATAGGACCCCCTAGAACTCCCCCAGGGACCCCTATAACCACGATAAGACCCCCATAGCCCCCCTAGGACCTCCAGATCTCCCATAGGACCCCCTAGAGCCCCCATAGGACCCTCTAAAGCTCCCATAGGACCCCCTAGAGCTCCACTAGGGCCCCCTATAACAACCATAGGACCCCCTAGAGCCCCCATAGGACCCCCTAGAGCCCCCATAGGGCCCCCTATAGCCCCCATAGGTCCCCCTATAGCTCCCCTAGGACCCCCAAGAGCTCGCCTAGGACCCCCAAGAGCTCCCCTAGGACCTCCTAGAACTCCCATAGGGCCCCCTAGAACTCCCATAGGGCCCCCTAGAGCCCCCATAGGGCCCCCTATAGCCCGCATAGGGCCCCCTATAGCTCCCCTAGGACCCCCAAGAGCTCCCCTAGGACCTCCTATAACCCCCATAGGGCCCCCTAGAACTCCCATAGAACCCCCTAGAGCCCCCATAGGAACCCCTAGAGCTCCTATAGCCCCCCTAGAGCTTCTATAGGATCCCCTATAGTCCCCATAGGATGCCCTAGAGCTCCCATAGGACCACCTATAACCACCATAGGACCCCTAAGAGCCCCCATAGGGCCCCCTAGAGGCCCCACAGGACCCCCAGAGCTCCACTAGGACACCCTATAACCACCATAGGACCCTGTATAGGCCCCATAGGACCTCCTAGAGCTCCTATGGGACTCCCTATTGTCCCCATAGGATGCCCTATAACTCCCATAGGGCCCCCTGGAGCTCCCCTAGGACCCCCTATAGCCCACATAGGACCACCTAGAGCTCCCCTAGGGCCCCCTATAACCACCATAGGATGCCCTATAGTCCCCATAGGGCCTCCTAGATTTCCCCTAGGACCCCCCAGAGTTCCCCTTGGACCCTCCATAACCCTCATAGGGCCCCCTAGAGCTCCCATAGGACCCCCTATAGCCCAGATAGAACCCCCTAGAGCTTCTATAGGATTCTCTATAGTCCCCATAGGGCCCCCTAGAGCTCCCATAGGGCCCCCAAGAGCTCCCCTAGGGCCCCCTATAACCCCCATAGGACCCCCTAGAGCTCCCCTAGGACCCCCTAGAGCCTCCATAGGACCCCCTTGAGCTCCTATAGCCCCCTATAACCTCCTATATCACCCTCTGTAGTCCCCATAGAATGCCCTAGAGCTCCCATAGGGTCCCCTATAACCACCATAGGACCCACTATAGCCCCCATAGGACCCCCTAGCGCCCACACAGGACCCCCAGAGCTCCCTAGGACCCCCTTATAACCACCATAGGATCCCCTATAGCCCCCATAGGGCCCCCTGGAGCTCCCCTAGGACCACCAGAGCTCCCCTAGAAACCCTGTAGACCCCATAGGGGCCCCATAGAGCTCCCATAGGACCCCCTAAAGCTCCTATAGACCCCCTAGACCTCCTATAGGATCCCCTATAGACCCCATAGGATGCCCTAGAGCTCCCATAGGGCACACTATAACCACCATAGGAGCCCCTATAGCACCCATAGGAACCCCTAGAACTCCCCCAGCGTGCCCTATAACCACCATAGGAGCCCCTATAGACCCCCTAGGACCCCCAGATCTCCCCTAGGAACCCCTGTAGCCCCCATAGGATCCCCTAGAGCTCCCCTAGAACCCCCAGAGCTCCCATAGGACCCCCTATAGCACCCATCGGGCCCCCTAGAGCTCCCTTAGGGGCCCCTATAGCCCCCATAGGACCCCCTAGAGACCCCACGGGATCCCCGCAGCTCCCCTACGACCCCCTATAGCCCCCATAGGGCCTCCTAGAGCTCCCATAGGACGCCCTAGAGCTCCCCTAGGGCGCCCTATAACCACCATACGATGCCCTATAGCTCCCAGAGGCCCCCTAGAACTCCCCTAGGACCCCCAAGAGCCCCCATGGGACCCCCAAGAACTCCTATAGGATCCCCTATAATCCTCATAGGGCCCCCTAGAGCTCCCATAGGGCCCCCTATAGCCCCCACTGGACACCAGAGCTCCCATAGAACCCCCTAAAGCCCCCATAGGACCCCCTAGAGCTCCACGGGACGCCCTAGAGCTCCCCTAGGACCCCCTATAACCCCCATGGGGCTCCCTAGAACTCCCATAGGACCCCCTAGAGCCCGCATAGGACCCCCTAGAGACCCCACAGGACCCCCTATAACCCCGATAGGGCCCCCTAGAACTCCCAAAGGACCCCCTAGAGCCCCATAGGAACCCCTAGAGCTCCTATAGCCCCCCTAGAGCTTCTATAAGATCCCCTATAGTCCCCATAGGATGCCCTAGAGCTCCCATAGGGCCACCTATAACCACCATAGGACCCCTAAGAGCCCCCATAGGGCCCCCAGAGCTCCCCTAGAACCCCCAGAGCGCCACTAGGAGCCCCTATAGCCCCCATAGGACCACCTAGAGCTCCCCTAGGGCCCCCTATAACCACCATAGGATGCCCTATAGCCCCCATAGGGCCCCCTAGAGCTCCTATAGCCCCCCTAGAGCTCCTATAGGACCCCCTATAGTCCCCATAAGATGCCCATAGGGCCCCCGAGAGGTCCCATAGGACGCCCTAGAGCCCCCATAGGATGCCCTAGAGCTCCTATAGGATCCCCTATAGTCCCCATAGGATGCCCGAGAGCTCCCCTAGGGCCCCCTATAACCACCATAGGACCTTCTATAGCCCCCATAGGACCCCCTAAAGCTCCTATAATTCCCCAGAGCCCCCATAGGAGCTCCAGAGCTCCCCTAGGAGCCCCTATAGCCCCCAGAGAGCCTCCTAGAGCTCCCATAGGACGCCCTAGAGCTCCCCTAGGGCCCCCTATAACCACCATAGGACCCTCTATAGCCCCCATAGGACCCCGTAGAGCTCCTATAGACACCCTAGAGCTCCTACAGGACCCCCTGTAGTCCCCATAGGATGCCCTAGAGCTCCCATAGGGCACACTATAACCACCATAGGACCCACAATAGCCCCTATAGGACCCCCTAGAACTCCCCCAGCGCCCCCTATAACCACCATAGGACCCCCCTATAGTCCCCCTAGGACCCCCAGAGCTCCCATACGACCCCCTAGAGCTCCACTAGGAGCCCCAGAGCTCCCATAGAACCCCCTATAGCCCCCATAGGGGCCCCTAGAGCTCCCTTAGGGCCCCCGATAACCACCAAAGGACACTCCATAGCCCCCATAGGACCCCTTAGACCTCTCATAATACCCCGTATAGCTCCCATAGGAACTCCTAGAGCTCCTATTGCCCCCCTAGGGCTCCTATAGGATCCCCTATATTCCCCATAGAATGCCCTAGAGCTCCCATAGGGCCACCTATAACCTCCTTAGGACTCCTAAGAGCCCCCATAGGGCCCCCTAGCGCCCCCACAGGACCCCCAGAGCTCCCCTAGGACCCCCTATAACCACCATAGGACCCCCTACAGCCCCCATAGGACCTCCTAGAGCTCCCCTAGGACCCCCCAGAGTTCCCCTAGGACCCCGTATAGCTCCCATAGGGAACCCTAGAACTCCCATAGGACCCTCTAGAGCCCCCATAAGGCCCCCTAGAGCTCCATGGGACGCCCTAGAGCTCCCCTAGGGCCCCCTATAACCAACATAGGACCTTCTATAGCCCCCATAGGACCCCTAAAGCTCCTATAACTCCCCCAGAGCCCCCATAGGATCCCCTAGAGTTCCCGTAAGAACCCCCAGAGCTCCCCTAGGACCCCCTATAACCCCCATAGGACCCCCTATAACCCCCATAGGACCCCCTATAACCCCCATAGGACCCCCTATAACCCCCATAGGACCCCCTAGGGCACCCATAGGACCCCCTACAGCGCCCATAGGATCCCCTAGAGCTCCCCTAGGACCCGCTATAACCACCATAGGACCCCCTATCGTCCCCATAGGACCCCCTAGAGCCCCCACAGGACCCCCAGAGCTCCCCTAGGACCCCCTATAACTCCGATAGGGCCCCCTAGAGCTCCCATAGGACCCCCAGAGCTCCCCTAGGACCCCCTACAGCCCCTATAGGGCCTCCTACAGCTCCCATAGCACGCCCTAGAGCTCCTATAGGGCCCCCTATAACCTCCATAGGATGCCCTAGAGCTCCCCTAGGACCCGCTATAACCCCCATAGGGCCCCCTAGAGCTCCCATAGGACCCCCTAGAGCTCCTATAGGCCCCCTAGACCTCCTATAGGACCCTCTATAGTGCCCATAGGATGCCCTAGAGCTCCCATAGGGTCCTCTATAACCTCCATAGGACCCTCTATAGCCCCCATTGGACCCCCTAGAGCTCCCCTAGGACCCACCAGAGCTCCCCTAGGACCCCCTATAACCACCATAGGATGCCCTATAGACCCCATAGTGCTCCCTGGAGCTCCCCTAGGACCCCCAGAGCTCACCGAGATCCCCTATAGCCCCCATAGGGCCCCCTACAAATCCCCTAGGACCCCATAGAGCTCCCCTAGAACCCCCTATAGCCCACATAGGACCCCCTAGAACTCCCATAGGACCCCCTAGAGCGCCTATAGGACCCCGTAGAGCTCCCCTAGGACCCGCTATAACCACCATAGGATCCCCTATAGTCCCCATAGGACCCCCAGAGCTCCCCTAGGACCCCATATAGCCCTCATAGGGCCCCCAAGAGCTCCCATAGCATGCCCTAGAGCTCCCCTAGGACCCCTTATAATCCCCATAGGGCCCCCTAGAACTCCCATAGTACCCCCTATAGCTCCCATAGGAACCCATAGAGCTCCTATAGGCCCCCTAGACCTCCTATAGGACCCTCTATAGTGCCCATAGGATGCCCTAGTTCTCCCATAGGGTCCCCTATAACCTCCATAGGACCCCCTATAGACCGCATATGGCCCCCTAGAGCCCCCACAGGACCCCCAGAGCTCCCCTAGGATCCCCTATAGCCCCCAGAGGGCCTCCTAGAGCTCCCATAGGATGCCCTATAGCCCCCATAGGACCCCCTAGAGCTCCTATAGTACCCCCTATAGACCCCATAGGATATCCTAGAGCTCCCATAGGGCACACTATAACCACCATAGGACCCTCTATAGCCCCCATAGGACCCCCTAGAACTCCCCCAGGGACCCCTATAACCACGATAAGACCCCCATAGCCCCCCTAGGACCTCCAGATCTCCCATAGGACCCCCTAGAGCCCCCATAGGACCCTCTAAAGCTCCCATAGGACCCCCTAGAGCTCCACTAGGGCCCCCTATAACAACCATAGGACCCCCTAGAGCCCCCATAGGACCCCCTAGAGCCCCCATAGGGCCCCCTATAGCCCCCATAGGTCCCCCTATAGCTCCCCTAGGACCCCCAAGAGCTCGCCTAGGACCCCCAAGAGCTCCCCTAGGACCTCCTATAACTCCCATAGGGCCCCCTAGAACTCCCATAGGGCCCCCTAGAACTCCCATAGGGCCCCCTAGAGCCCCCATAGGGCCCCCTATAGCCCGCATAGGGCCCCCTATAGCTCCCCTAGGACCCCCAAGAGCTCCCCTAGGACCTCCTATAACCCCCATAGGGCCCCCTAGAACTCCCATAGAACCCCCTAGAGCCCCCATAGGAACCCCTAGAGCTCCTATAGCCCCCCTAGAGCTTCTATAGGATCCCCTATAGTCCCCATAGGATGCCCTAGAGCTCCCATAGGACCACCTATAACCACCATAGGACCCCTAAGAGCCCCCATAGGGCCCCCTAGAGGCCCCACAGGACCCCCAGAGCTCCACTAGGACACCCTATAACCACCATAGGACCCTGTATAGGCCCCATAGGACCTCCTAGAGCTCCTATGGGACTCCCTATTGTCCCCATAGGATGCCCTATAACTCCCATAGGGCCCCCTGGAGCTCCCCTAGGACCCCCTATAGCCCACATAGGACCACCTAGAGCTCCCCTAGGGCCCCCTATAACCACCATAGGATGCCCTATAGTCCCCATAGGGCCTCCTAGATTTCCCCTAGGACCCCCCAGAGTTCCCCTTGGACCCTCCATAACCCTCATAGGGCCCCCTAGAGCTCCCATAGGACCCCCTATAGCCCAGATAGAACCCCCTAGAGCTTCTATAGGATTCTCTATAGTCCCCATAGGGCCCCCTAGAGCTCCCATAGGGCCCCCAAGAGCTCCCCTAGGGCCCCCTATAACCCCCATAGGACCCCCTAGAGCTCCCCTAGGACCCCCTAGAGCCTCCATAGGACCCCCTTGAGCTCCTATAGCCCCCTATAACCTCCTATATCACCCTCTGTAGTCCCCATAGAATGCCCTAGAGCTCCCATAGGGTCCCCTATAACCACCATAGGACCCACTATAGCCCCCATAGGACCCCCTAGCGCCCACACAGGACCCCCAGAGCTCCCTAGGACCCCCTTATAACCACCATAGGATCCCCTATAGCCCCCATAGGGCCCCCTGGAGCTCCCCTAGGACCACCAGAGCTCCCCTAGAAACCCTGTAGACCCCATAGGGGCCCCATAGAGCTCCCATAGGACCCCCTAAAGCTCCTATAGACCCCCTAGACCTCCTATAGGATCCCCTATAGACCCCATAGGATGCCCTAGAGCTCCCATAGGGCACACTATAACCACCATAGGAGCCCCTATAGCACCCATAGGAACCCCTAGAACTCCCCCAGCGTGCCCTATAACCACCATAGGAGCCCCTATAGACCCCCTAGGACCCCCAGATCTCCCCTAGGAACCCCTGTAGCCCCCATAGGATCCCCTAGAGCTCCCCTAGAACCCCCAGAGCTCCCATAGGACCCCCTATAGCACCCATCGGGCCCCCTAGAGCTCCCTTAGGGGCCCCTATAGCCCCCATAGGACCCCCTAGAGACCCCACGGGATCCCCGCAGCTCCCCTACGACCCCCTATAGCCCCCATAGGGCCTCCTAGAGCTCCCATAGGACGCCCTAGAGCTCCCCTAGGGCGCCCTATAACCACCATACGATGCCCTATAGCTCCCAGAGGCCCCCTAGAACTCCCCTAGGACCCCCAAGAGCCCCCATGGGACCCCCAAGAACTCCTATAGGATCCCCTATAATCCTCATAGGGCCCCCTAGAGCTCCCATAGGGCCCCCTATAGCCCCCACTGGACACCAGAGCTCCCATAGAACCCCCTAAAGCCCCCATAGGACCCCCTAGAGCTCCACGGGACGCCCTAGAGCTCCCCTAGGACCCCCTATAACCCCCATGGGGCTCCCTAGAACTCCCATAGGACCCCCTAGAGCCCGCATAGGACCCCCTAGAGACCCCACAGGACCCCCTATAACCCCGATAGGGCCCCCTAGAACTCCCAAAGGACCCCCTAGAGCCCCATAGGAACCCCTAGAGCTCCTATAGCCCCCCTAGAGCTTCTATAAGATCCCCTATAGTCCCCATAGGATGCCCTAGAGCTCCCATAGGGCCACCTATAACCACCATAGGACCCCTAAGAGCCCCCATAGGGCCCCCAGAGCTCCCCTAGAACCCCCAGAGCGCCACTAGGAGCCCCTATAGCCCCCATAGGACCACCTAGAGCTCCCCTAGGGCCCCCTATAACCACCATAGGATGCCCTATAGCCCCCATAGGGCCCCCTAGAGCTCCTATAGCCCCCCTAGAGCTCCTATAGGACCCCCTATAGTCCCCATAAGATGCCCATAGGGCCCCCGAGAGGTCCCATAGGACGCCCTAGAGCCCCCATAGGATGCCCTAGAGCTCCTATAGGATCCCCTATAGTCCCCATAGGATGCCCGAGAGCTCCCCTAGGGCCCCCTATAACCACCATAGGACCTTCTATAGCCCCCATAGGACCCCCTAAAGCTCCTATAATTCCCCAGAGCCCCCATAGGAGCTCCAGAGCTCCCCTAGGAGCCCCTATAGCCCCCAGAGAGCCTCCTAGAGCTCCCATAGGACGCCCTAGAGCTCCCCTAGGGCCCCCTATAACCACCATAGGACCCTCTATAGCCCCCATAGGACCCCGTAGAGCTCCTATAGACACCCTAGAGCTCCTACAGGACCCCCTGTAGTCCCCATAGGATGCCCTAGAGCTCCCATAGGGCACACTATAACCACCATAGGACCCACAATAGCCCCCATAGGACCCCCTAGAACTCCCCCAGCGCCCCCTATAACCACCATAGGACCCCCCTATAGTCCCCCTAGGACCCCCAGAGCTCCCATACGACCCCCTAGAGCTCCACTAGGAGCCCCAGAGCTCCCATAGAACCCCCTATAGCCCCCATAGGGGCCCCTAGAGCTCCCTTAGGGCCCCCGATAACCACCAAAGGACACTCCATAGCCCCCATAGGACCCCTTAGACCTCTCATAATAGCCCGTATAGCTCCCATAGGAACTCCTAGAGCTCCTATTGCCCCCCTAGGGCTCCTATAGGATCCCCTATATTCCCCATAGAATGCCCTAGAGCTCCCATAGGGCCACCTATAACCTCCTTAGGACCCCTAAGAGCCCCCATAGGGCCCCCTAGCGCCCCCACAGGACCCCCAGAGCTCCCCTAGGACCCCCTATAACCACCATAGGACCCCCTACAGCCCCCATAGGACCTCCTAGAGCTCCCCTAGGACCCCCCCAGAGTTCCCCTAGGACCCCCTATAGCTCCCATAGGGAACCCTAGAACTCCCATAGGACGCTCTAGAGCCCCCATAAGGCCCCCTAGAGCTCCATGGGACGCCCTAGAGCTCCCCTAGGGCCCCCTATAACCACCATAGGACCTTCTATAGCCCCCATAGGACCCCTAAAGCTCCTGTAACTCCCCCAGAGCCCCCATAGGATCCCCTAGAGTTCCCGTAAGAACCCCCAGAGCTCCCCTAGGACCCCCTATAACCCCCATAGGACCCCCTATAACCCCCATAGGACCCCCTATAACCCCCATAGGACCCCCTATAACCCCCATAGGACCCCCTAGGGGACCCATAGGACCCCCTACAGCGCCCATAGGATCCCCTAGAGCTCCCCTAGGACCCCCTATCGTCCCCATAGGACCCCCTATCGTCCCCATAGGACCCCCTATCGTCCCCATAGGACCCCCAGAGCTCCCCTAGGACCCCCTATAACTCCGATAGGGCCCCCTAGAGCTCCCATAGGACCCCCAGAGCTCCCCTAGGACCCCCTACAGCCCCTATAGGGCCTCCTACAGCTCCCATAGCACGCCCTAGAGCTCCTATAGGGCCCCCTATAACCTCCATAGGATGCCCTAGAGCTCCCCTAGGACCTGCTATAACCCCCATAGGGCCCCCTAGAGCCCCCATAGGGCCCCCTAGAGCTCCCATAGGACCCCCTAGAGCTCCTATAGGCCCCCTAGACCTCCTATAGGACCCTCTATAGTGCCCATAGGATGCCCTAGAGCTCCCATAGGGTCCTCTATAACCTCCATAGGACCCTCTATAGCCCCCATTGGACCCCCTAGAGCTCCCCTAGGACCCACCAGAGCTCCCCTAGGACACCCTATAACCCCGGCAGGACCCCCAGAGCTCCCCTAGGACCCCCTATAACCACCATAGGATGCCCTATAGACCCCATAGTGCCCCCTGGAGCTCCCCTAGGACCCCCAGAGCTCACCGAGATCCCCTATAGCCCCCATAGGGCCCCCTACAAATCCCCTAGGACCCCATAGAGCTCCCCTAGAACCCCCTATAGCCCACATAGGACCCCCTAGAACTCCCATAGGACCCCCTACAGCGCCTATAGGACCCCGTAGAGCTCCCCTAGGACCCGCTATAACCACCATAGGATCCCCTATAGTCCCCATAGGACCCCCAGAGCTCCCTAGGACCCCATATAGCCCTCATAGGGCCCCCAAGAGCTCCCATAGCATGCCCTAGAGCTCCCCTAGGACCCCTTATAACCCCCATAGGGCCCCCTAGAACTCCCATAGTACCCCCTATAGCTCCCATAGGAACCCATAGAGCTCCTATAGGCCCCCTAGACCTCCTATAGGACCCTCTATAGTGCCCATAGGATGCCCTAGTTCTCCCATAGGGTCCCCTATAACCTCCATAGGACCCCCTATAGACCGCATATGGCCCCCTAGAGCCCCCACAGGACCCCCAGAGCTCCCATAGGACGCCCTATAGCCCCCATAGGACCTCCTAGAGCTCCTATAGACCCCCTAGAGCTCCTATAGTACCCCCTATAGACCCCATAGGATATCCTAGAGCTCCCATAGGGCACACTATAACCACCATAGGACCCTCTATAGCCCCCATAGGACCCCCTAGAACTCCCCCAGGGACCCCTATAACCATGATAAGACCCCCATAGCCCCCCTAGGACCTCCAGATCTCCCATAGGACCCCCTAGAGCCCCCATAGGACCCTCTAAAGCTCCCATAGGACCCCCTAGAGCTCCACTAGGGCCCCCTATAACAACCATAGGACCCCCTAGAGCCCCCATAGGACCCCCTAGAGCCCCCATAGGGCCCCCTATAGCCCCCATAGGTCCCCCTATAGCTCGCCTAGGACCCCCAAGAGCTCGCCTAGGACCCCCAAGAGCTCCCCTAGGACCCCCTATAACCCCCATAGGGCCCCCTAGAACTCCCATAGGGCCCCCTATAGCCCCCATAGGGCCCCCTATAGCTCCCCTAGGACCCCCAGGAGCTCCCCTAGGACCCCTATAACCCCCATAGGGCCCCCTATAACCCCCATAGGGCCCCCTATAACCCCCATAGGGCCCCCTATAAGCCCCATAGGACCCCCTAGGGCACCCATAGGACCCCCTACAGCGCCCATAGGATCCCCTAGAGCTCCCCTAGGACCCGCTATAACCACCATAGGACCCCCTATCGTCCCCATAGGACCCCCTAGAGCCCCCACAGGACCCCCAGAGCTCCCCTAGGACCCCCTATAACTCCGATAGGGCCCCCTAGAGCTCCCATAGGACCCCCAGAGCTCCCCTAGGACCCCCTACAGCCCCTATAGGGCCTCCTACAGCTCCCATAGCACGCCCTAGAGCTCCTATAGGGCCCCCTATAACCTCCATAGGATGCCCTAGAGCTCCCCTAGGACCTGCTATAACCCCCATAGGGCCCCCTAGAGCTCCCATAGGGCCCCCTAGAGCTCCTATAGGCCCCCTAGACCTCCTATAGGACCCTCTATAGTGCCCATAGGATGCCCTAGAGCTCCCATAGGGTCCTCTATAACCTCCATAGGACCCTCTATAGCCCCCATTGGACCCCCTAGAGCTCCCCTAGGACCCACCAGAGCTCCCCTAGGACCCCCTATAACCACCATAGGATGCCCTATAGACCCCATAGTGCCCCCTGGAGCTCCCCTAGGACCCCCAGAGCTCACCGAGATCCCCTATAGCCCCCATAGGGCCCCCTACAAATCCCTAGGACCCCATAGAGCTCCCCTAGAACCCCCTATAGCCCACATAGGACCCCATAGAACTCCCATAGGACCCCCTACAGCGCCTATAGGACCCCGTAGAGCTCCCCTAGGACCTGCTATAACCACCATAGGACCCCCTATAGTCCCCATAGGACCCCCAGAGCTCCCCTAGGACCCCATATAGCCCTCATAGGGCCCCCAAGAGCTCCCATAGCATGCCCTAGAGCTCCCCTAGGACCCCTTATAACCCCCATAGGGCCCCCTAGAACTCCCATAGTACCCCCTATAGCTCCCATAGGAACCCATATATGGGGCTCCTATAGGCCCCCTAGACCTCCTATAGGACCCTCTATAGTGCCCATAGGATGCCCTAGTTCTCCCATAGGGTCCCCTATAACCTCCATAGGACCCACTATAGCCCCCATAGGGCCCCCTAGAGCCCCCACAGGACCCCCAGAGCTCCCATAGGACGCCCTATAGCCCCCATGGGACCTCCTAGAGCTCCTATAGACCCCCTAGAGCTCCTATAGTACCCCCTATAGACCCCATAGGATATCCTAGAGCTCCCATAGGGCACACTATAACCACCATAGGACCCTCTATAGCCCCCATAGGACCCCCTAGAACTCCCCCAGGGACCCCTATAACCACGATAAGACCCCCATAGACCCCCTAGGACCTCCAGATCTCCCATAGGACCCCCTAGAGCCCCCATAGGACCCTCTAAAGCTCCCATAGGACCCCCTAGAGCTCCACTAGGGCCCCCTATAACAACCATAGGACCCCCTAGAGCCCCCATAGGACACCCTAGAGCCCCCATAGGGCCCCCTATAGCCCCCATAGGTCCCCCTATAGCCCCCCTAGGACCCCCAAGAGCTCCCCTAGGACCCCCTAGAACTCCCATAGGGCCCCCTAGAACTCCCATAGGACCCCCTAGAGCCCCCATAGGGCCCCCTATAGCCCCCATAGGGCCCCCTATAGCTCCCCTAGGACCCCCAAGAGCTCCCCTAGGACCCCCTATAACCCCCATAGGGCCCCCTAGAACTCCCATAGGACCCCCTAGAGCCCCCATAGGAACCCCTAGAGCTCCTATAGCCCCCCTAGAGCTTCTATAGGATCCCCTATAGTCCCCATAGGATGCCCTAGAGCTCCCATAGGACCACCTATAACCACCATAGGACCCCTAAGAGCCCCCATAGGGCCCCCTAGAGGCCCCACAGGACCCCCAGAGCTCCACTAGGACACCCTATAACCACCTTCGGTACCCTGTATAGCCCCCATAGGACCTCCTAGAGCTCCTATAGACCCCCTAGAGCTCCTATAGTACCCCCTATAGACCCCATAGGATATCCTAGAGCTCCATAGGGCACACTATAACCACCATAGGACCCTCTATAGCCCCCATAGGACCCCCTAGAACTCCCCCAGGGACCCCTATAACCACGATAAGACCCCCATAGCCCCCCTAGGACCTCCAGATCTCCCATAGGACCCCCTAGAGCCCCCATAGGACCCTCTAAAGCTCCCATAGGACCCCCTAGAGCTCCACTAGGGCCCCCTATAACAACCATAGGGCCCCCTAGAGCCCCCATAGGGCCCCCTAGAGCCCCCATAGGGCCCCCTATAGCCCCCATAGGGCCCCCTATAGCTCCCCTAGGACCCCCAAGAGCTCCCCTAGGACCCCCTATAACCCCCATAGGGCCCCCTAGAACTCCCATAGGACCCCCAGAGCTCCCAATTGGACCCCCTATAGCTCCCCTAGGACCCCCAAGAGCTCGCCTAGGACCCCCAAGAGCTCCCCTAGGACCCCCTATAACCCCCATAGGGCCCCCTAGAACTCCCATAGGACCCCCTAGAGCCCCCATAGGAACCCCTAGAGCTCCTATAGCCCCCCTAGAGCTTCTATAGGATCCCCTATAGTCCCCATAGGATGCCCTAGAGCTCCCATAGGACCACCTATAACCAGCATAGGACCCCTAAGAGCCCCCATAGGGCCCCCTAGAGGCCCCACAGGACCCCCAGAGCTCCACTAGGACACCCTATAACCACCATAGGACCCTGTATAGGCCCCATAGGACCTCCTAGAGCTCCTATGGGACTCCCTATTGTCCCCATAGGATGCCCTATAACTCCCATAGGGCCCCCTGGAGCTCCCCTAGGACCCCCTATAGCCCACATAGGACCACCTAGAGCTCCCCTAGGGCCCCCTATAACCACCATAGGATGCCCTATAGTCCCCATAGGGCCTCCTAGATTTCCCCTAGAACCCCCCAGAGTTCCCCTTGGACCCTCCATAACCCTCATAGGGCCCCCTAGAGCTCCCATAGGACCCCCTATAGCCCAGATAGAACCCCCTAGAGCTTCTATAGGATTCTCTATAGTCCCCATAGGGCCCCCTAGAGCTCCCATAGGGCCCCCAAGAGCTCCCCTAGGGCCCCCTATAACCCCCATAGGACCCCCTAGAGCTCCCCTAGGACCCCCTAGAGCCTCCATAGGACCCCCTTGAGCTCCTATAGCCCCCTATAACCTCCTATATCACCCTCTGTAGTCCCCATAGAATGCCCTAGAGCTCCCATAGGGTCCCCTATAGCCACCATAGGACTCCCTTGAGCCCCCATAGGACACCCTAGAGCTCCCATAGGACCCCCTATAGCCCCGATAGAACCCCCTAGAGCTTCTATAGGATTCTCTATAGTCCCCATAGGATGACCTAGAGCCCCCACAGGACCCCCCAGAGCTCCCCTAGGACCCCCCAGAGCTCCCCTAGGACCCCCTAAAACCCCCATAGGGCCCCCTAGAATTCCCATAGGAAACCCTAGAGCTCCTATAGCTCCCCTAGAGCTTCTATAGGATCCCCTATAGTCCCCATAGGATGCCCTAGAGCTCCCATACGGCCCCCTAGAGGCCCTGCAGGACCCCCAGAGCTCCCCTAGGACCCCCTATAACCACAATAGGACCCTGTATAGGCCCCATAGGACCTCCTAGAGCTCCTATAGGACTCCCTATTGTCCCCATAGGATGCCCTATAACCCCCATAGGGCCCCCTGGAGCTCCCCTAGGACCACCTGGAGCTCCCCTAGGGCCCCCTATAACCACCATAGGATGCCCTATAGCCCCCATAGGGCCCCCTAGATTTCCCCTAGGACCCCCAGAGCTCCCCTAGGACCCCCTATAGCCCCCATAGGGCCCCCTAGATGTCCCCTAGGGCCTCCTATAACCACCATAGGACCCTCTATAACCCTCATAGGGCCCCCTAGAGCTCCCATAGGACCCCCTATAGCCCCGATAGAGCCCCCTAGAGCTTCTATAGGATTCTCTATAGTCCCCATAGGATGACTAGAGCTCCCATAGGACCCCCAGAGCTCCACTAGGACCCCCTATAGCCCCCAAGGACCCCCTAGAGGTCCTATAGCCCCCCTAGACCTTCTATGGGACCCTCTGTAGTGCCCATAGGATGCCCTAGAGCTCCCATTGGGTCCCCTATAACCTCCATAGGACCCCCTATAGCCCCCATAGGGCCCCCTAGAGCTCCCCTAGGACCCGCTATAACCCTCTTAGGCCCGCCTAGAGCTCGCATAAGGCCCCCTATAGCCCCCACAGGAACCCCAGAGCTCCAACAGAACCCCCTATAGCCCCCATAGGACCCCTAGAGCTCCCATAGGACGCCCTATAGCCCCCATTGGACCCCCTAGAACTCCTAAAAACCCCCTAGAGCTCCTATAGGACCCCCTATAGACACTATAGGATGCCCTAGAGCCCCCACAGGGCCCCCAGAGCTCCCCTAGGACACCCTATAACCACCATAGGACCCCGTATAGGCCCCATAGGACCTCCTAGAGCTCCTATAGGTCCCTATAGTCCCCATAGGATGTCCTATAGCCCCCATAGGGCTCCCTAGAGTTCCCCTAGGACCCCCAGAGCTCTCCTAGGACCCCCTATAGCCCCCAGAGAGCCTCCTAGAGCTCCCATAGGACCCCCTATGGCCCCCATAGGAACCCCTAGAGCTCTTATGGCCCCCTAGAGCTCCTATAGGATCCCCTATAGTCCCCATAGGATGCCCTAGAGCTCCCATAGGGCCACCTATAACCACCATAGGACCCCCTAGAGACCCCACGGGATACCCAGAGCTCCCCTAGGACCCCCTATAGCCCCCATACAACCCCCTAGAGCTGACCTAGGACCGCCAGAGCTCCCATAGGACCCCCTATAGCCCCCATAGGACCCCCTAGAGCTCCCCTAGGACCCCCAGAGCTCCCCTAGGACCCCCTATAGCCCCCATAGGACCCCCAGAGCTCCCAATTGGACCCCCTATAGCCCCCATAGGGCCCCCTAGAGCTCCCTTAGGGCCCCCGATAACCACCATAGGACACTCTATAGCCCCCATAGGACCCCCTAGACCTCCCATAGTACCGCCTATAGCTCCCAGAGGAACTCCTAGAGCTCCTATTGCCCCCCTAGAGCTCCTATATAATCCCCTATATTCCCCATAGAATGCCCTAAAGCTCCCATAGGGCCCCCTATAACCATCAAAGGACCCCTTATTGCCCCCATAGGGCACCCTAGAGATCCCCTATGACACCCTACAGCCCGCATAGGACCCCCTAGGGCTCCCATAGGACCCCCTATAACCCCCCTAGGACGCCCTAGAGCCCCCATAGGACCCCCTAGAGCTCCTATAGCCCCCTAAACCTCCTATATGACCCTCTATAGTCCCCATAGGATGCCCTAGAGCTCCCTAGGACCCCCCAGAGCTCGCCTAGGACCCCCTTTAACCCCCATAGGACCCCCTAGAGCTCCCATAGGACCCCCTATGGCCCCCATAGGAACCCCTAGAGCTCTTATGGCCCCCTAGAGCTCCTATAGGATCTCCTATAGTCCCCATAGGATGCCCTAGAGCCCCCACAGGGCCCCCAGAGCTCCCCTAGGACACCCTATAACCACCATAGGACCCCGTATAGGCCCCATAGGACCTCCTAGAGCTCCTATAGGACTCCCTATAGTCCCCATAGGATGTCCTATAGCCCCCATAGGGCTCCCTAGAGTTCCCCTAGGACCCCCAGAGCTCCCATAGGACCCCCTATAGCCCCCATAGGGCCCCCTAGATCTCCCCTAGGGCCCCCTATAACCATCATAGGACCCCATAAAGGCCCCATAGCATCCCCTAGAGCTCCTATAGCACCTCTAGAGCTCCTATAGGACCCCCTATAGTCCCCATAGGATGCCCTATAGCCCCCAAAGGGCCCCCTAGAGCTCCATGGGACGCCCTAGAGCTCCCCTAGGGCCCCCTATAACCACCATAGGACATTCTATAGCCCCCATAGGACCCCCTAGAGATCCTGTAACTCCCCCAGAGCTCTCATAGGATCCCCTAGAGCTCTCCTAGGACCCTCCAGAGCTCCCCTAGGACCCCCTATAACCCCCATAGGACCCCCTAGAGCTCCCATAGGACCCCCTAGAGCCCCCATAGGACCCCCTAGAGCTCCTATAGGACCCCTAAACCTCCTATATGACCCTCGATAGTCCCCATAGGATGCCCTAGAGCTCCCATAGGGTCCCCTATAACCTCCATAGGACCCACTATAGCCCCCCTAGAGCCCCCACAGGACCCCCAGAGCTCCCCTAGGACCCCCTATAGCCCCCATAGGACCCCCTAGAGCCCCCATAGCACCCCCTAGAGCTCACCTAGGACACGCTATAACCCTCATAGGGCCCCCTGGGCCCCCACGGGACCCCCAGAGCTCCCCTAGGACCCTCTATAACCCCCATAGGGCCCCCTAGAACTCCCAAAGGACCCCCTAGAGTCCCATAGGAACCCCTAGAGCTCCTATAGCCCCCCTAGAGCTTCTATAGGATCCCCTATAGTCCCCATAGGATGCCCGTGAGCTCCCATAGGGCCACCTATAACCACCATAGGACCCCTAAGAGCCCCCATAGGGCCCCCTAGAGGCCCAACAGGACCCCCACAGCTCCCCTAGGACCCCCTATAACCAGCATCGGAACCCGTATAAGCCCCATAGGACTCCCTATAGTCCCCATAGGACTCCCTATAGTCCCCATAGGATGCCCTATAGCCCCCATAGGGCCCCCTGGAGCTCCCCTAGGACCCCCATTAGCCCCCATAGGACTCCCAAGAACTCCTATAGGACCCCGTATAACCCTCATAGGGCCTCCTAGAGCTCCCATAGGGCCCCCTATAGCCCCCACTGGACCCCCAGAGCTCCCATAGAACCCCGTAAAGCCCCCATAGGACCCCCTAGAGCTCCACGGGACGCCGTACAGCTCCCCTAGGACACCCTATAACCCCCTTAGGACCCCGTAGAGCCCCCGTGGGACCCCCTAGAGCCCCCTTATGACCTCCTAGAGCTTCTATAGCCCCCCTAGACCTCCTATAGGACACTCTACAGTGCCCATACGATGCCCTAGAGCTCCCACAGGGTCCCCTATAACCACCATAGGATGTCCTATAGTCCCCATAGGGCCTCCTAGATTTCCCCTAGGATCCCCCAGAGTTCCCCTTGGACCTTCCATAACCCTCATAGGGCCCCCTAGAGCTCCCATAGGACCCCCTATAGCCCAGATAGAACCCCCTAGAGCTTCTATAGGATTCTCTATAGTCCCCATAGGATGTCCTAGAGCTCCCATAGGGCCCCATAGAGCCCCCACAGGACCCCCAGAGCTCCCTTAGGACCCCATATAGTCCCCATAGGGCCCCCTAGAGCTCCCAAAGCATGCCCTAGAGCTCCCCTAGGACCCCCTACAGCCCCCATAGGACCCCCTACAGCCCCCATAGGACCCCCAAGAGCTCCCCTAGGACCCCGGATGGACCGCCTAGAGTCCCCATAGGAACCCCTAGAGCTCCTCTAAGCCCCCTAGAGCTTCTATAGGATCCCCTATAGTCCCCATAGGACCCCTAAGAGCCCCCATAGGGCCCCCTAGAGACCCCACGGGTACCCCGGAGCTCCCCTACGACCCCCTATAGCCCCCACCGGGCCTCCTAGAGCTCCCATAGGACGCTTAAAGCTCCCCTATGGCCCCCTATAACCACCATAGGACCCCGTATAGGCCCCATAGGACCTCCTAGAGCTCCTATAGGACTCCCTATAGTCCCCATAGGATGTCCTATAGCCCCCATAGGGCTCCCTAGAGTTCCCCTAGGACCCCCAGACCTCCCATAGGACCCCCTATAGCCCCCATAGGGCCCCCTAGATCTCCCCTAGGGCCCCCTATAACCATCGTAGGACCCCATATAGGCACCATAGGATCCCCTAGAGCTCCTATAGCACCTCTAGAGCTCCTATAGGACCCCCTATAGTCCCCATAGGATGCCCTATAGCCCCCATAGGGCCCCCTAGAGCTCCATGGGACGCCCTAGAGCTCCCCTAGGGCCCCCTATAACCACCATAGGACCTTCTATAGCCCCCATAGGACCCCCTAGAGATCCTATAACTCCCCCAGAGCCCCCATAGGACCCTTCAGAGCTCCCCTAGGACCCCCTAGAGCTCCCATAGCACCCCCTAGAGCCCCCATAGGACCCCCTAGAGCTCCTATAGGACCCCTAAACCTCCTATATGACCCTCGATAGTCCCCATAGGATGTCCTAGAGCTCCCATAGGGTCCCCTATAACCTCCATAGGACCCCATATAGGCCCCATAGGACCCCCTAGAGCTCCTATAGCCCCCCTAGAGCTCCTATAGGATCCCCTATAGTCCCCATAGGATGCCCTATAGCCCCCATAGGATCCCCTAGAGCTCCCCTAGGACCCCCAATAGCCCCCATAGCACCCCCTAGAACTCCCATAGGACCCCCTAGAGCCCCCATAGGACTCCCAAGAACTCATATAGGACCCCATATAACCCTCATAGGGCCTCCTAGAGCTCCCATAGGGCCCCCTATAGCCCCCACTGGACCCCCAGAGCTCCCATAGAACCCCGTAAAGCCCCCATAGGACCCCCTAGAGCTCCTATAGACCCCCTAGAGCTCCTATAGGACCCCCTGTAGTCCCCATAGGATGCCCTAGAGCTCCCAAAGGGCACACTATAACCACCATAGGACCCTCTATAGCCCCCATAGGACCCCCTAGAACTCCCCCAGGGCCCCCTATAACCACCATAGGCCCCCCTATAGCCCCCCTAGGACCCGTAGAGCTCCCTTCGGGTCCCTGAAAACCAACATAGGACACTCTATAGCCCCCATAGGACCCCCGAGACCTCGCATATAGCTCCCATAGGAACTCCTAGCGCTCCTATTGCCCCCCTAGAGCTCCTATAGGATCCCCTATAGCCCCCATAGGACCACCTAGAGCCCCCCTAGGGCCCCCTATAACCACCATAAGATGCCCTATAGCCCCATACTACCCCCTAGAGCTCCTATAGACACCCTAGAGCTCCTATAGGACCCCCTATAGTCCCCATAGGTTGCCCTATAGCGCCCATATGGCCCCCTAGAGCTCCCCTAGGACCCCCAGAGCTCCCATAGGACCCCCTAGAGCCCCCATTGGCACCCTAGAGCTCCCTTAGGGCCCCCTATAGCCACCATAGGACCCACTATAGCCCCCATAGGGCCCCCTAGAGACCCCACAGGATCCCCAGAGCTCCCCTACGAGCCCCTATAGCCCCCAGAGAGCCTCCTAGAGCTCCCCTAGGGCCCCCTAAAACCACCATAGGATGCCCTATAGCCCCCATAGGGCCCCCTAGAGTTCCCATAGGACCCCCTAGAACTCCCATAGGACCCCCTAGAGCCCCCATAGGACTCCCAAGAACTCCTATAGGACCCCGTATAACCCTCATAGGGCCTCCTAGAGCTCCCATAGGGCCCCCTATAGCCCCCACTGGACCCCCAGAGCTCCCATAGAACCCCGTAAAGCCCCCATAGGACCCCCTAGAGCTCCACGGGACGCCGTACAGCTCCCCTAGGACACCCTATAACCCCCTTAGGACCCCGTAGAGCCCCCGTGGGACCCCCTAGAGCCCCCTTATGACCTCCTAGAGCTTCTATAGCCCCCCTAGACCTCCTATAGGACCCTCTACAGTGCCCATAGGATGCCCTAGAGCTCCCACAGGGTCCCCTATAACCACCATAGGATGCCCTATAGTCCCCATAGGGCCTCCTAGATTTCCCCTAGGACCCCCCAGAGTTACCCTTGGACCCTCCATAACCCTCATAGGGCCCCCTAGAGCTCCCATAGGACCCCCTATAGCCCAGATAGAACCCCCTAGAGCTTCTATAGGATTCTCTATAGTCCCCATAGGATGTCCTAGAGCTCCCATAGGGCCCCATAGAGCCCCCACAGGACCCCCAGAGCTCCCTTAGGACCCCATATAGTCCCCATAGGGCCCCCTAGAGCTCCCAAAGCATGCCCTAGAGCTCCCCTAGGACCCCCTACAGCCCCCATAGGACCCCCTACAGCCCCCATAGGACCCCCTACAGCCCCCATAGGACCCCCAAGAGCTCCCCTAGGACCCCGGATGGACCGCCTAGAGTCCCCATAGGAACCCCTAGAGCTCCTCTAAGCCCCCTAGAGCTTCTATAGGATCCCCTATAGTCCCCATAGGATGCCCTAGAGCTCCCATAGGGCCAACTATAACCACCATAGGACCCCTAAGAGCCCCCATAGGGCCCCCTAGAGACCCCACGGGTACCCCGGAGCTCCCCTACGACCCCCTATAGCCCCCACCGGGCCTCCTAGAGCTCCCATAGGACGCTTAAAGCTCCCCTATGGCCCCCTATGACCACCATAGGACCCCGTATAGGCCCCATAGGACCTCCTAGAGCTCCTATAGGACTCCCTATAGTCCCCATAGGATGTCCTATAGCCCCCATAGGGCTCCCTAGAGTTCCCCTAGGACCCCCAGACCTCCCATAGGACCCCCTATAGCCCCCATAGGGCCCCCTAGATCTCCCCTAGGGCCCCCTATAACCATCGTAGGACCCCATATAGGCACCATAGGATCCCCTAGAGCTCCTATAGCACCTCTAGAGCTCCTATAGGACCCCCTATAGTCCCCATAGGATGCCCTATAGCCCCCATAGGGCCCCCTAGAGCTCCATGGGATGCCCTAGAGCTCCCCTAGGGCCCCCTATAACCACCATAGGACCTTCTATAGCCCCCATAGGACCCCCTAGAGATCCTATAACTCCCCCAGAGCCCCCATAGGACCCTTCAGAGCTCCCCTAGGACCCCCTAGAGCTCCCATAGCACCCCCTAGAGCCCCCATAGGACCCCCTAGAGCTCCTATAGGACCCCTAAACCTCCTATATGACCCTCGATAGTCCCCATAGGATGTCCTAGAGCTCCCATAGGGTCCCCTATAACCTCCATAGGACCCCATATAGGCCCCATAGGACCCCCTAGAGCTCCTATAGCCCCCCTAGAGCTCCTATAGGATCCCCTATAGTCCCCATAGGATGCCCTATAGCCCCCATAAGATCCCCTAGAGCTCCCCTAGGACCCCCAATAGCCCCCATAGCACCCCCTAGAACTCCCATAGGACCCCCTAGAGCCCCCATAGGACTCCCAAGAACTCCTATAGGACCCCGTATAACCCTTATAGGGCCTCCTAGAGCTCCCATAGGGCCCCCTATAGCCCCCACTGGACCCCCAGAGCTCCCATAGAACCCCGTAAAGCCCCCATAGGACCCCCTAGAGCTCCTATAGACCCCCTAGAGCTCCTATAGGACCCCCTGTAGTCCCCATAGGACCCCCTAGAGCTCCTATAGACCCCCTAGAGCTCCTATAGGACCCCCTAGAGCCCCCATAGGACTCCCAAGAACTCCTATAGGACCCCGTATAACCCTCATAGGGCCTCCTAGAGCTCCCATAGGGCCCCCTATAGCCCCCACTGGACCCCCAGAGCTCCCATAGAACCCCGTAAAGTCCCCATAGACCCCCTAGAGCTCCTATAGGACCCCCTGTAGTCCCCATAGGATGCCCTAGAGCTCCCAAAGGGCACACTATAACCACCATAGGACCCTCTATAGCCCCCATAGGAGGGGGCTATAGAGACCTATGCGAGACCTCGCATATATCTCCCATAGGAACTCCTAGCGCTCCTATTGCCCCCCTAGAGCTCCTATAGGATCCCCTATAGCCCCCATAGGACCACGTAGAGCCCCCCTAGGGCCCCCTATAACCACCATAAGATGCCCTATAGCCCCATACTACCCCCTAGAGCTCCTATAGACACCCTAGAGCTCCTATAGGACCCCCTATATTCCCCATAGGTTGCACTATAGTGCCCATATGGCCCCCTAGAGCTCCCCTAGGACCCCCAGAGCTCCCATAGGACCCCCTAGAGCCCCCATTGGCACCCTAGAGCTCCCTTAGGGCCCCCTATAGCCACCATAGGACCCACTATAGCCCCCATAGGGCCCCCTAGAGACCCCACAGGATCCCCAGAGCTCCCCTACGAGCCCCTATAGCCCCCAGAGAGCCTCCTAGAACTCCCCTAGGGCCCTCTAAAACCACCATAGGATGCCCTATAGCCCCCATAGGGCCCCCTAGAGTTCCCATAGGACCCCCTAGAGCCCCCTTAGGATCCCCTAGAGGTTCTATAGCCCCCCTAGACCTCCTATAGGACCCTCTGTAGTGCCCATAGGATGCCCTAGAGCGCCCATAGGGTCCCCTATAACTTCCATAGGACTCCCTATAGCCCCGATAGAACCCCCTAGAGCTTCTATAGGATTCTCTATAGTCCCCATAGGATGTCCTAGAGCTCCCATAGGGCCCCATAGAGCCCCCACAGGACCCCCAGAGCTCCCCTAGGACCCCCTACAGCCACCATAGGACCCCCTAGAGCTCCCATAGGACCCCCAAGAGCTCCCCTAGGACCCCCTATAACCCCCATAGGGCCCCCTAGAACTCCCATAGGACCGCCTAGAGTCCCCATAGGAACCCCTAGAGCTCCTCTAAGCCCCCTAGAGCTTCTATAGGCTCCCCTATAGTCCCCATAGGATGCCCTATAGCCTCCATAGGTCCCCCTAGAGCTCCCCTAGGACGCCCAGAGCTCACCTAGGACCCCCTATAGCCCACATAGGACCACCTAGAGCTCCCCTAGGGCTCCCTATAACCAACATAGGATGCCCTATAGCCCCCATAGGGCCCCCTAGCGCTCCCCTAGGACCCCCTATAACCACCATAGGACCCCATATAGGCCCCATAGGACCCTCTAGAGCTCCTATAGAACCCCCTATAGTCCCCCTAGGATGCCCTTTAGCCCCCGTAGGGCCCCCCAGAGCTCCCCTAGGACCCCCAGAGCTCCCCTAGAACCCCCTATAGCTCCCATAGGGCTCCCTAGAAGCACCCCTAGGACCCTCTAGAGCCCCAATACGACCCCCTAGAGCTCCCATAGGACCCCCTAGAGCCCCCATAGGACCCCCTAGATCTCCTATAGACCCCCTAAACCTCCTATATGACCCTCTATAGTCCCCATAGGATGCCCTAGAGCTCCCATAGGGTCCCCTATAACCACTATAGGACGCACTATAGCCCTCATAGGGCCCCCTAGAGCTCCCAAAGGACCCCCTATGGCCCCCATAGGACCCCCTAGAACTCCCATAGGACCCCCTATAACCCTGAAAGGGCCCCCTAGAGCTCCCATAAGGCCCCCTATAACCCCTACAGGACCCCAGGAGCTCCCACAGAACCCCCTATAGCCCCCATAGGACCCCCTAAAGCTCCATGGGATGCCCTAGAGCTCCCCTAGGACACCCTATAACCCCCATAGGGCCCCCTAGAGCTCCTATAGCCCCCCTAGACCTCCTATAGGACCCTCTATAGTGCCCATAGGATGCCCTAGAGCTCCCATAGGGTCCCCTATAACCTCCATAGGACACCCTATAGCCCACATAGGGCCCACTAGAGCCCAACAGGACACCCAGAGCTCCCCTAGGACCCCCTATAGCCCCCAGAGAGCCTCCTAGAGCTCCCATACGACGCCCTAGAGCTCCCCTATGTCCCCCTATAACCACCGTAGGACCCTCTATAGCCCCCATAGGACCCCCTAGAGCTCCCATAGGACCACCTAGAGCCCCCACAGGACCCCCTAGAGCTCCTATAGCCCCCCTAAACCTCCTATATGACCCTCTATAGTCCCATTAGGATGCACTAGAGCTCCCATAGGGTCCCCTAATAACCAACATAGGACCCCCTATAGCCCCCATAGGAACCCCTAGAGCTCTTATAACTCCCCTGGAGCTCCTATAGGACCCCCTATAGTCCCCATAGTATGCCCTGTAGCCCCCATAGGGCCCCCTAGAGCTCCCCTTGGACCCCCAGAGCTCCCCTTGGACCCCCAGAGCTCCCCTAGGACCCCCTAGAGCTCCCATAGGATCCCCTAGAGCTCCCCTAGGGCCCCCCCAGAGCTCCCCTAGGGCCCCCTATAACCACCATAGGATGCCCTATAGCCCCCAGAGCGTCGGGAGCGCTCACTGCTGCCATCCCGTGTCCGAAAATCGGTACTGCAACGGGGAGGGGGAGGCTGCGCATGCGCAGAGCGTCGGGAGCGCTCACTGCTGCCATCCCGTGTCCGAAAATCGTTACTGCAAAGGGGAGGGGGAGGCTGCGCATGCGCAGAGCGTCGGGAGGGCTCACTGCTGCCATCCCGTGTCCGAAAATCGGTACTGCAACGGGGAGCGGAAGGCTGCGCATGCGCAGAGCGTCGGGAGGGCTCACTGCTGCCATCCCGTGTCCGAAAATCGGTACTGCAATAGCCGGGGAAAGGCTGCGCATGCGCAGAGCGTCGGGAGCGCTCACTGCTGCCATCCCGTGTCCGAAAATCGGTACTGCAACGGGGAGGGGGAGGCTGCGCATGCGCAGAGCGTCGGGAGCGCTCACTGCTGCCATCCCGTGTCCGAAAATCGGTACTGCAACGGGGAGGGGGAGGCTGCGCATGCGCAGAGCGTCGGGAGGGCTCACTGCTGCCATCCCGTGTCCGAAAATCGGTACTGCAATAGCCGGGGAAAGGCTGCGCATGCGCAGAGCGTCGGGAGGGCTCACTGTTGCCATCCCGTGTCCGAAAATCGGTACGGCCACGGCCGGGGGCGGGTCTTAGTGAGGTCATTGTCTACCAATTAGGAGCCTTTGTATTTGCATCACTGGTTAGTAGAATTATCGTCCGAACGGTGTCCGAATATCGGTACTGCAACGGCCAGCGGAGGGGCGCGCATGCGCAGAGCGTCGGGAGCGCTCACTGCTGCCATCCCGTGTCCGAAAATCGGTACTGCAATGGGGAGGGGGAGGCTGCGCATGCGCAGAGCCTCTGGAGGGCTCACTGCTGCCATCCCGTGTCCGAAAATCGGTACTGCAACGGGGAGCGGAAGGCTGCGCATGCGCAGAGCGTCGGGAGGGCTCACTGCTGCCATCCCGTGTCCGAAAATCGGTACTGCAATAGCCGGGGAAAGGCTGCGCATGCGCAGAGCGTCGGGAGCGCTCACTGCTGCCATCCCGTGTCCGAAAATCGGTACTGCAACGGGGAGGGGGAGGCTGCGCATGCGCAGAGCGTCGGGAGCGCTCACTGCTGCCATCCCGTGTCCGAAAATCGGTACTGCAACGGGGAGGGGGAGGCTGCGCATGCGCAGAGCGTCGGGAGGGCTCACTGCTGCCATCCCGTTTCCGAAAATCGGTACTGCAACGGGGAGCGGAAGGCTGCGCATGCGCAGAGCGTCGGGAGGGCTCACTGCTGCCATCCCGTGTCCGAAAATCGGTACTGCAATAGCCGGGGAAAGGCTGCGCATGCGCAGAGCGTCGGGAGCGCTCACTGCTGCCATCCCGTGTCCGAAAATCGGTACTGCAACGGGGAGGGGGAGGCTGCGCATGCGCAGAGCGTCGGGAGCGCTCACTGCTGCCATCCCGTGTCCGAAAATCGGTACTGCAACGGGGAGGGGGAGGCTGCGCATGCGCAGAGCGTCGGGAGCGCTCACTGCTGCCATCCCGTGTCCGAAAATCGGTACTGCAACGGGGAGGGGGAGGCTGCGCATGCGCAGAGCGTCGGGAGGGCTCACTGCTGCCATCCCGTGTCCGAAAATCGGTACTGCAATAGCCGGGGAAAGGCTGCGCATGCGCAGAGCGTCGGGAGGGCTCACTGTTGCCATCCCGTTTCCGAAAATCGGTACGGCCACGGCCGGGGGCGGGTCTTAGTTAGGTCATTGTGTACCAATTAGGAGCCTTTGTATTTGCATCACTGGTTACTAGAATTATCGTCCGAACGGTGTCCGAATATCGGTACTGCAACGGCCAGCGGAGGGGCGCGCATGCGCAGAGCGTCGGGAGCGCTCACTGCTGCCATCCCGTGTCCGAAAATCGGTACTGCAACGGGGAGGGGGAGGCTGCGCATGCGCAGAGCGTCGGGAGGGCTCACTGCTGCCATCCCGTGTCCGAAAATCGGTACTGCAACGGGGAGCGGAAGGCTGCGCATGCGCAGAGCGTCTGGAGGGCTCACCGCTGCCATCCCGTGTCCGAAAATCGGTACTGCAATAGCCGGGGAAAGGCTGCGCATGCGCAGAGCGTCGGGAGGGCTCACTGCTGCCACCCCGTGTCCGAAAATCGGTACTGCAACGGGGAGGGGGAGGCTGCGCATGCGCAGAGCGTCGGGAGGGCTCACTGCTGCCATCCCGTGTCCGAAAATCGGTACTGCAACGGGGAGCGGAAGGCTGCGCATGCGCAGAGCGTCTGGAGGGCTCACCGCTGCCATCCCGTGTCCGAAAATCGGTACTGCAATAGCCGGGGAAAGGCTGCGCATGCGCAGAGCGTCGGGAGGGCTCACTGCTGCCATCCCGTGTCCGAAAATCGGTACTGCAACGGGGAGGGGGAGGCTGCGCATGCGCAGAGCGTCGGGAGCGCTCACTGCTGCCATCCCGTGTCCGAAAATCGGTACTGCAACGGGGAGGGGGAGGCTGCGCATGCGCAGAGCGTCGGGAGGGCTCACCGCTGCCATCCCGTGTCCGAAAACCGGTACTGCAATGGGGGGGGGGAGGCTGCGCATGCGCAGAGCCTCTGGAGGGCTCACTGCTGCCATCCCGTGTCCGAAAATCGGTACTGCAACGGGGAGCGGAATGCTGCGAATGCGCAGAGCGTCGGGAGGGCTCACTGCTGCCATCCCGTGTCCGAAAATCGGTACTGCAACGGGGAGCGGAAGGCTGCGCATGCGCAGAGCGTCGGGAGTGCTCACTGCTGCCATCCCGTGTCCGAAAATCGGTACTGCAATAGCCGGGGAAAGGCTGCGCATGCGCAGAGCGTCGGGAGCGCTCACTGCTGCCATCCCGTGTCCGAAAATCGGTACTGCAACGGGGAGGGGGAGGCTGCGCATGCGCAGAGCGTCGGGAGGGCTCACTGCTGCCATCCCGTGTCCGAAAATCGGTACTGCAATAGCCGGGGAAAGGCTGCGCATGCGCAGAGCGTCGGGAGGGCTCACTGTTGCCATCCCGTTTCCGAAAATCGGTACGGCCACGGCCGGGGGCGGGTCTTAGTGAGGTCATTGTCTACCAATCAGGAGCCTTTGTATTTGCATCACTGGTTACTAGAATTATCGTCCGAACGGTGTCCGAATATCGGTACTGCAACGGCCAGCGGAGGGGCGCGCATGCGCAGAGCGTCGGGAGCGCTCACTGCTGCCATCCCGTGTCCGAAAATCGGTACTGCAATGGGGAGGGGGAGGCTGCGCATGCGCAGAGCCTCTGGAGGGCTCACTGCTGCCATCCCGTGTCCGAAAATCGGTACTGCAACGGGGAGCGGAAAGCTGCGCATGCGCAGAGCGTCGGGAGGGCTCACTGCTGCCATCCCGTTTCCGAAAATCGGTACTGCAACGGGGAGCGGAAGGTTGCGCATGCGCAGAGCGTCGGGAGGGCTCACTGCTGCCATCCCGTGTCCGAAAATCGGTACTGCAATAGCCGGGGAAAGGCTGCGCATGCGCAGAGCGTCGGGAGCGCTCACTGCTGCCATCCCGTGTCCGAAAATCGGTACTGCAACGGCCAGCGGAGGGGCGCGCATGCGCAGAGCGTCGGGAGCGCTCACTGCTGCCATCCCGTGTCCAAAAATCGGTACTGCAACGGGGAGGGGGAGGCTGCGCATGCGCAGAGCGTCGGGAGCGCTCACTGCTGCCATCCCGTGTCCGAAAATCGGTACTGCAACGGGGAGGGGGAGGCTGCGCATGCGCAGAGCGTCGGGAGCGCTCACTGCTGCCATCCCGTGTCCGAAAATCGGTACTGCAATGGGGAGGGGGAGGCTGCGCATGCGCAGAGCGTCGGGAGGGCTCACTGCTGCCATCCCGTGTCCGAAAATCGGTACTGCAACGGGGAGCGGAAGGCTGCGCATGCGCAGAGCGTCGGGAGGGCTCACTGCTGCCATCCCGTGTCCGAAAATCGGTACTGCAATAGCCGGGGAAAGGCTGCGCATGCGCAGAGCGTCGGGAGGGCTCACTGTTGCCATCCCGTTTCCGAAAATCGGTACGGCCACGGCCGGGGGCGGGTCTTAGTTAGGTCATTGTGTACCAATTAGGAGCCTTTGTATTTGCATCACTGGTTAGTAGAATTATCGTCCGAACGGTGTCCGAATATCGGTACTGCAACGGCCAGCGGAGGGGCGCGCATGCGCAGAGCGTCGGGAGCGCTCACTGCTGCCATCCCGTGTCCGAAAATCGGTACTGCAACGGGGAGGGGGAGTCTGCGCATGCGCAGAGCGTCGGGAGGGCTCACTGCTGCCATCCCGTGTCCGAAAATCGGTACTGCAATAGCCGGGGAAAGGCTGCGCATGCGCAGAGCGTCGGGAGGGCTCACTGCTGCCATCCCGTGTCCGAAAATCGGTACTGCAACGGGGAGGGGGAGGCTGCGCATGCGCAGAGCGTCGGGAGCGCTCACTGCTGCCATCCCGTGTCCGAAAATCGGTACTGCAACGGGGGGGGGGAGGCAGCGCATGCGCAGAGCGTCGGGAGCGCTCACTGCTGCCATCCCGTGTCCGAAAATCGGTACTGCAACGGGGAGGGGGAGGCTGCGCATGCGCAGAGCGTCGGGAGGGCTCACTGCTGCCATCCCGTGTCCGAAAATCGGTACTGCAACGGGGAGCGGAAGGCTGCGCATGCGCAGAGCGTCGGGAGGGCTCACCGCTGCCATCCCGTGTCCGAAAACCGGTACTGCAATGGGGAGGGGGAGGCTGCGCATGCGCAGAGCCTCTGGAGGGCTCACTGCTGCCATCCCGTGTCCGAAAATCGGTACTGCAACGGGGAGCGGAATGCTGCGAATGCGCAGAGCGTCGGGAGGGCTCACTGCTGCCATCCCGTGTCCGAAAATCGGTACTGCAACGGGGAGCGGAAGGCTGCGCATGCGCAGAGCGTCGGGAGGGCTCACTGCTGCCATCCCGTGTCCGAAAATCGGTACTGCAATAGCCGGGGAAAGGCTGCGCATGCGCAGAGCGTCGGGAGCGCTCACTGCTGCCATCCCGTGTCCGAAAATCGGTACTGCAACGGGGAGGGGGAGGCTGCGCATGCGCAGAGCGTCGGGAGCGCTCACTGCTGCCATCCCGTGTCCGAAAATCGGTACTGCAACGGGGAGCGGAAGGCTGCGCATGCGCAGAGCGTCTGGAGGGCTCACTGCTGCCATCCCGTGTCCGAAAATCGGTACTGCAATAGCCGGGGAAAGGCTGCGCATGCGCAGAGCGTCGGGAGGGCTCACTGTTGCCATCCCGTTTCCGAAAATCGGTACGGCCACGGCCGGGGGCGGGTCTTAGTTAGGTCATTGTGTACCAATTAGGAGCCTTTGTATTTGCATCACTGGTTACTAGAATTATCGTCCGAACGGTGTCCGAATATCGGTACTGCAACGGCCAGCGGAGGGGCGCGCATGCGCAGAGCGTCGGGAGCGCTCACTGCTGCCATCCCGTGTCCGAAAATCGGTACTGCAACGGCCAGCGGAGGGGCGCGCATGCGCAGAGCGTCGGGAGCGCTCACTGCTGCCATCCCGTGTCCGAAAATCGGTACTGCAACGGGGAGGGGGAGGCTGCGCATGCGCAGAGCCTCTGGAGGGCTCACTGCTGCCATCCCGTGTCCGAAAATCGGTACTGCAACGGGGAGCGGAAGGCTGCGCATGCGCAGAGCGTCGGGAGGGCTCACTGCTGCCATCCCGTGTCCGAAAATCGGTACTGCAATAGCCGGGGAAAGGCTGCGCATGCGCAGAGCGTCGAGAGGGCTCACTGTTGCCATCCCGTTTCCGAAAATCGGTACGGCCACGGCCGGGGGCGGGTCTTAGTGAGGTCATTGTCTACCAATCAGGAGCCTTTGTATTTGCATCACTGGTTACTAGAATTATCGTCCGAACGGTGTCCGAATATCGGTACTGCAACGGCCAGCGGAGGGGCGCGCATGCGCAGAGCGTCGGGAGCGCTCACTGCTGCCATCCCGTGTCCGAAAATCGGTACTGCAATGGGGAGAGGGAGGCTGCGCATGCGCAGAGCCTCTGGAGGGCTCACTGCTGCCATCCCGTGTCCGAAAATCGGTACTGCAACGGGGAGCGGAAAGCTGCGCATGCGCAGAGCGTCGGGAGGGCTCACTGCTGCCATCCCGTTTCCGAAAATCGGTACTGCAACGGGGAGCGGAAGGTTGCGCATGCGCAGAGCGTCGGGAGGGCTCACTGCTGCCATCCCGTGTCCGAAAATCGGTACTGCAATAGCCGGGGAAAGGCTGCGCATGCGCAGAGCGTCGGGAGCGCTCACTGCTGCCATCCCGTGTCCGAAAATCGGTACTGCAACGGCCAGCGGAGGGGCGCGCATGCGCAGAGCGTCGGGAGCGCTCACTGCTGCCATCCCGTGTCCGAAAATCGGTACTGCAACGGGGAGGGGGAGGCTGCGCATGCGCAGAGCGTCGGGAGGGCTCATTGCTGCCATCCCGTGTCCGAAAATCGGTACTGCAACGGGGAGCGGAAGGCTGCGCATGCGCAGAGCGTCGGGAGGGCTCACTGCTGCCATCCCGTGTCCGAAAATCGGTACTGCAATAGCCGGGGAAAGGCTGCGCATGCGCAGAGCGTCGGGAGGGCTCACTGTTGCCATCCCGTGTCCGAAAATCGGTACGGCCACGGCCGGGGGCGGGTCTTAGTGAGGTCATTGTCTACCAATTAGGAGCCTTTGTATTTGCATCACTGGTTACTAGAATTATCGTCCGAACGGTGTCCGAATATCGGTACTGCAACGGCCAGCGGAGGGGCGCGCATGCGCAGAGCGTCGGGAGCGCTCACTGCTGCCATCCCGTGTCCGAAAATCGGTACTGCAATGGGGAGGGGGAGGCTGCGCATGCGCAGAGCCTCTGGAGGGCTCACTGCTGCCATCCCGTGTCCGAAAATCGGTACTGCAACGGGGAGAGGAATGCTGCGCATCCGCAGAGCGTCGGGAGGGCTCACTGCTGCCATCCCGTGTCCGAAAATCGTTACTGCAAAGGGGAGGGGGAGGCTGCGCATGCGCAGAGCGTCGGGAGCGCTCACTGCTGCCATCCCGTGTCCGAAAATCGGTACTGCAACGGGGGGGGGGAGGCAGCGCATGCGCAGAGCGTCGGGAGCGCTCACTGCTGCCATCCCGTGTCCGAAAATCGGTACTGCAACGGGGAGCGGAAGGCTGCGCATGCGCAGAGCGTCGGGAGGGCTCACTGCTGCCATCCCGTGTCCGAAAATCGGTACTGCAATAGCCGGGGAAAGGCTGCGCATGCGCAGAGCGTCGGGAGCGCTCACTGCTGCCATCCCGTGTCCGAAAATCGGTACTGCAACGGCCAGCGGAGGGGCGCGCATGCGCAGAGCGTCGGGAGCGCTCACTGCTGCCATCCCGTGTCCGAAAATCGGTACTGCAACGGGGAGGGGGAGGCTGCGCATGCGCAGAGCGTCGGGAGCGCTCACTGCTGCCATCCCGTGTCCGAAAATCGGTACTGCAACGGGGAGGGGGAGGCTGCGCATGCGCAGAGCGTCGGGAGGGCTCACTGCTGCCATCCCGTGTCCGAAAATCGGTACTGCAACGGGGAGCGGAAGGCTGCGCATGCGCAGAGCGTCGGGAGGGCTCACTGCTGCCATCCCGTGTCCGAAAATCGGTACTGCAATAGCCGGGGAAAGGCTGCGCATGCGCAGAGCGTCGGGAGGGCTCACTGTTGCCATCCCGTTTCCGAAAATCGGTACGGCCACGGCCGGGGGCGGGTCTTAGTGAGGTCATTGTCTACCAATCAGGAGCCTTTGTATTTGCATCACTGGTTACTAGAATTATCGTCCGAACGGTGTCCGAATATCGGTACTGCAACGGCCAGCGGAGGGGCGCGCATGCGCAGAGCGTCGGGAGCGCTCACTGCTGCCATCCCGTGTCCGAAAATCGGTACTGCAATGGGGAGAGGGAGGCTGCGCATGCGCAGAGCCTCTGGAGGGCTCACTGCTGCCATCCCGTGTCCGAAAATCGGTACTGCAACGGGGAGCGGAAAGCTGCGCATGCGCAGAGCGTCGGGAGGGCTCACTGCTGCCATCCCGTTTCCGAAAATCGGTACTGCAACGGGGAGCGGAAGGTTGCGCATGCGCAGAGCGTCGGGAGGGCTCACTGCTGCCATCCCGTGTCCGAAAATCGGTACTGCAATAGCCGGGGAAAGGCTGCGCATGCGCAGAGCGTCGGGAGCGCTCACTGCTGCCATCCCGTGTCCGAAAATCGGTACTGCAACGGCCAGCGGAGGGGCGCGCATGCGCAGAGCGTCGGGAGCGCTCACTGCTGCCATCCCGTGTCCGAAAATCGGTACTGCAACGGGGAGGGGGAGGGTGCGCATGCGCAGAGCGTCGGGAGGGCTCACTGCTGCCATCCCGTGTCCGAAAATCGGTACTGCAACGGGGAGCGGAAGGCTGCGCATGCGCAGAGCGTCGGGAGGGCTCACTGCTGCCATCCCGTGTCCGAAAATCGGTACTGCAATAGCCGGGGAAGGCTGCGCATGCGCAGAGCGTCGGGAGGGCTCACTGTTGCCATCCCGTGTCCGAAAATCGGTACGGCCACGGCCGGGGGCGGGTCTTAGTGAGGTCATTGTCTACCAATTAGGAGCCTTTGTATTTGCATCACTGGTTACTAGAATTATCGTCCGAACGGTGTCCGAATATCGGTACTGCAAACGGCCAGCGGAGGGGCGCGCATGCGCAGAGCGTCGGGAGCGCTCACTGCTGCCATCCCGTGTCCGAAAATCGGTACTGCAACGGGGAGGGGGAGGCTGCGCATGCGCAGAGCGTCGGGAGCGCTCACTGCTGCCATCCCGTGTCCGAAAATCGGTACTGCAACGGGGAGGGGGAGGCTGCGCATGCGCAGAGCGTCGGGAGGGCTCACTGCTGCCATCCGTGTCCGAAAATCGGTACTGCAACGGGGAGCGGAAGGCTGCGCATGCGCAGAGCGTCTGGAGGGCTCACCGCTGCCATCCCGTGTCCGAAAATCGGTACTGCAATAGCCGGGGAAAGGCTGCGCATGCGCAGAGCGTCGGGAGCGCTCACTGCTGCCATCCCGTGTCCGAAAACCGGTACTGCAATGGGGAGGGGGAGGCTGCGCATGCGCAGAGCCTCTGGAGGGCTCACTGCTGCCATCCCGTGTCCCGAAAATCGGTACTGCAACGGGGAGCGGAATGCTGCGAATGCGCAGAGCGTCGGAGGGCTCACTGCTGCCATCCGTGTCCGAAAATCGGTACTGCAACGGGGAGCGGAAGGCTGCGCATGCGCAGAGCGTCGGGAGCGCTCACTGCTGCCATCCCGTGTCCGAAAATCGGTACTGCAATAGCCGGGGAAAGGCTGCGCATGCGCAGAGCGTCCGGGAGCGCTCACTGCTGCCATCCCGTGTCCGAAAATCGGTACTGCAACGGGGAGGGGGAGGCTGCGCATGCGCAGAGCGTCGGGAGCGCTTCACTGCTGCCATCCCGTGTCCGAAAATCGGTACTGCAACGGGGAGGGGGAGGCTGCGCATGCGCAGAGCGTCGGGAGCGCTCACTGCTGCCATCCCGTGTCCGAAAATCGGTACTGCAACGGGGAGGGGGAGGCTGCGCATGCGCAGAGCGTCGGGAGGGCTCACTGCTGCCATCCCGTGTCCGAAAATCGGTACTGCAACGGGGAGCGGAAGGCTGCGCATGCGCAGAGCGTCGGGAGGGCTCACTGCTGCCATCCCGTGTCCGAAAATCGATACTGCAATAGCCGGGGAAAGGCTGCGCATGCGCAGAGCGTCGGGAGGGCTCACTGTTGCCATCCCGTGTCCGAAAATCGGTACGGCCACGGGGAGGGGGAGGCTGCGCATGCGCAGAGCGTCGGGAGGGCTCACTGCTGCCATCCCGTGTCCGAAAATCGGTACTGCAACGGGGAGCGGAAGGCTGCGCATGCGCAGAGCGTCGGGAGGGCTCACTGTTGCCATCCCGTTTCCGAAAATCGGTACGGCCACGGCCGGGGGCGGGTCTTAGTTAGGTCATTGTGTACCAATTAGGAGCCTTTGTATTTGCATCACTGGTTACTAGAATTATCGTCCGAACGGTGTCCGAATATCGGTACTGCAACGGCCAGCGGAGGGGCGCGCATGCGCAGAGCGTCGGGAGCGCTCACTGCTGCCATCCCGTGTCCGAAAATCGGTACTGCAACGGGGAGGGGGAGGCTGCGCATGCGCAGAGCGTCGGGAGGGCTCACTGCTGCCATCCCGTGTCCGAAAATCGGTACTGCAACGGGGAGCGGAAAGCTGCGCATGCGCAGAGCGTCGGGAGGGCTCACTGCTGCCATCCCGTTTCCGAAAATCGGTACTGCAACGGGGAGCGGAAGGTTGCGCATGCGCAGAGCGTCGGGAGGGCTCACTGCTGCCATCCCGTGTCCGAAAATCGGTACTGCAATAGCCGGGGAAAGGCTGCGCATGCGCAGAGCGTCGGGAGCGCTCACTGCTGCCATCCCGTGTCCGAAAATCGGTACTGCAACGGGGAGGGGGAGGCTGCGCATGCGCAGAGCGTCGGGAGCGCTCACTGCTGCCATCCCGTGTCCGAAAATCGGTACTGCAACGGGGAGGGGGAGGCTGCGCATGCGCAGAGCGTCGGGAGCGCTCACTGCTGCCATCCCGTGTCCGAAAATCGGTACTGCAACGGGGAGGGGGAGGCTGCGCATGCGCAGAGCGTCGGGAGGGCTCACTGCTGCCATCCCGTGTCCGAAAATCGGTACGGCCACGGGGAGGGGGAGGCTGCGCATGCGCAGAGCGTCGGGAGGGCTCACTGCTGCCATCCCGTGTCCGAAAATCGGTACTGCAACGGGGAGCGGAAGGCTGCGCATGCGCAGAGCGTCGGGAGGGCTCACTGCTGCCATCCCGTGTCCGAAAATCGGTACTGCAATAGCCGGGGAAAGGCTGCGCATGCGCAGAGCGTCGGGAGGGCTCACTGTTGCCATCCCGTTTCCGAAAATCGGTACGGCCACGGCCGGGGGCGGGTCTTAGTGAGGTCATTGTCTACCAATTAGGAGCCTTTGTATTTGCATCACTGGTTACTAGAATTATCGTCCGAACGGTGTCCGAATATCGGTACTGCAACGGCCAGCGGAGGGGCGCGCATGCGCAGAGCGTCGGGAGCGCTCACTGCTGCCATCCCGTGTCCGAAAATCGGTACTGCAATGGGGAGAGGGAGGCTGCGCATGCGCAGAGCCTCTGGAGGGCTCACTGCTGCCATCCCGTGTCCGAAAATCGGTACTGCAACGGGGAGCGGAAGGCTGCGCATGCGCAGAGCGTCGGGAGCGCTCACTGCTGCCATCCCGTGTCCGAAAATCGGTACTGCAATGGGGAGCGGAAGGCTGCGCATGCGCAGAGCGTCGGGAGGGCTCACTGCTGCCATCCCGTGTCCGAAAACCGGTACTGCAATGGGGAGGGGGAGGCTGCGCATGCGCAGAGCCTCTGGAGGGCTCACTGCTGCCATCCCGTGTCCGAAAATCGGTACTGCAACGGGGAGCGGAATGCTGCGAATGCGCAGAGCGTCGGGAGGGCTCACTGCTGCCATCCCGTGTCCGAAAATCGGTACTGCAACGGGGAGCGGAAGGCTGCGCATGCGCAGAGCGTCGGGAGCGCTCACTGCTGCCATCCCGTGTCCGAAAATCGGTACTGCAATAGCCGGGGAAAGGCTGCGCATGCGCAGAGCGTCGGGAGCGCTCACTGCTGCCATCCCGTGTCCGAAAATCGGTACTGCAATAGCCGGGGAAAGGCTGCGCATGCGCAGAGCGTCGGGAGCGCTCACTGCTGCCATCCCGTGTCCGAAAATCGGTACTGCAACGGGGAGGGGGAGGCTGCGCATGCGCAGAGCGTCGGGAGCGCTCACTGCTGCCATCCCGTGTCCGAAAATCGGTACTGCAACGGGGAGGGGGAGGCTGCGCATGCGCAGAGCGTCGGGAGCGCTCACTGCTGCCATCCCGTGTCCGAAAATCGGTACTGCAACGGGGAGGGGGAGGCTGCGCATGCGCAGAGCGTCGGGAGGGCTCACTGCTGCCATCCCGTGTCCGAAAATCGGTACTGCAACGGGGAGCGGAAAGCTGCGCATGCGCAGAGCGTCGGGAGGGCTCACTGCTGCCATCCCGTTTCCGAAAATCGGTACTGCAACGGGGAGCGGAAGGTTGCGCATGCGCAGAGCGTCGGGAGGGCTCACTGCTGCCATCCCGTGTCCGAAAATCGGTACTGCAATAGCCGGGGAAAGGCTGCGCATGCGCAGAGCGTCGGGAGCGCTCACTGCTGCCATCCCGTGTCCGAAAATCGGTACTGCAACGGGGAGGGGGAGGCTGCGCATGCGCAGAGCGTCGGGAGCGCTCACTGCTGCCATCCCGTGTCCGAAAATCGGTACTGCAACGGGGAGGGGGAGGCTGCGCATGCGCAGAGCGTCGGGAGCGCTCACTGCTGCCATCCCGTGTCCGAAAATCGGTACTGCAACGGGGAGGGGGAGGCTGCGCATGCGCAGAGCGTCGGGAGGGCTCACTGCTGCCATCCCGTGTCCGAAAATCGGTACTGCAATAGCCGGGGAAAGGCTGCGCATGCGCAGAGCGTCGGGAGGGCTCACTGTTGCCATCCCGTTTCCGAAAATCGGTACGGCCACGGCCGGGGGCGGGTCTTAGTGAGGTCATTGTCTACCAATTAGGAGCCTTTGTATTTGCATCACAGGTTACTAGAATTATCGTCCGAACGGTGTCCGAATATCGGTACTGCAACGGCCAGCGGAGGGGCGCGCATGCGCAGAGCGTCGGGAGCGCTCACTGCTGCCATCCCGTGTCCGAAAATCGGTACTGCAATGGGGAGAGGGAGGCTGCGCATGCGCAGAGCCTCTGGAGGGCTCACTGCTGCCATCCCGTGTCCGAAAATCGGTACTGCAACGGGGAGCGGAAGGCTGCGCATGCGCAGAGCGTCGGGAGCGCTCACTGCTGCCATCCCGTGTCCGAAAATCGGTACGGCCACGGCCGGGGGCGGGTCTTAGTTAGGTCATTGTCTACCAATTAGGAGCCTTTGTATTTGCATCACTGGTTACTAGAATTATCGTCTGAACGGTGTCCGAATATCGGTACTGCAACGGCCAGCGGAGGGGCGCGCATGCGCAGAGCGTCGGGAGCGCTCACTGCTGCCATCCCGTGTCCGAAAATCGGTACTGCAATGGGGAGGGGGAGGCTGCGCATGCGCAGAGCCTCTGGAGGGCTCACTGCTGCCATCCCGTGTCCGAAAATCGGTACTGCAACGGGGAGCGGAATGCTGCGCATGCGCAGAGCGTCGGGAGGGCTCACTGCTGCCATCCCGTGTCCGAAAATCGGTACTGCAACGGGGAGCGGAAGGCTGCGCATGCGCAGAGCGTCGGGAGGGCTCACTGCTGCCATCCCGTGTCCGAAAATCGGTACTGCAATAGCCGGGGAAAGGCTGCGCATGCGCAGAGCGTCGGGAGCGCTCACTGCTGCCATCCCGTGTCCGAAAATCGGTACTGCAACGGGGAGGGGGAGGCTGCGCATGCGCAGAGCGTCGGGAGCGCTCACTGCTGCCATCCCGTGTCCGAAAATCGGTACTGCAACGGGGAGGGGGAGGCTGCGCATGCGCAGAGCGTCGGGAGGGCTCACTGCTGCCATCCCGTGTCCGAAAATCGGTACTGCAATAGCCGGGGAAAGGCTGCGCATGCGCAGAGCGTCGGGAGGGCTCACTGTTGCCATCCCGTGTCCGATAATCGGTACGGCCACGGCCGGGGGCGGGTCTTAGTTAGGTCATTGTCTACCAATTAGGAGCCTTTGTATTTGCATCACTGGTTAGTAGAATTATCGTCCGAACGGTGTCCGAATATCGGTACTGCAACGGCCAGCGGAGGGGCGCGCATGCGCAGAGCGTCGGGAGCGCTCACTGCTGCCATCCCGTGTCCGAAAATCGGTACTGCAATGGGGAGGGGGAGGCTGCGCATGCGCAGAGCCTCTGGAGGGCTCACTGCTGCCATCCCGTGTCCGAAAATCGGTACTGCAACGGGGAGCGGAAGGCTGCGCATGCGCAGAGCGTCGGGAGGGCTCACTGCTGCCATCCCGTGTCCGAAAATCGGTACTGCAATAGCCGGGGAAAGGCTGCGCATGCGCAGAGCGTCGGGAGCGCTCACTGCTGCCATCCCGTGTCCGAAAATCGGTACTGCAACGGGGAGGGGGAGGCTGCGCATGCGCAGAGCGTCGGGAGCGCTCACTGCTGCCATCCCGTGTCCGAAAATCGGTACTGCAACGGGGAGGGGGAGGCTGCGCATGCGCAGAGCGTCGGGAGGGCTCACTGCTGCCATCCCGTTTCCGAAAATCGGTACTGCAACGGGGAGCGGAAGGCTGCGCATGCGCAGAGCGTCGGGAGGGCTCACTGCTGCCATCCCGTGTCCGAAAATCGGTACTGCAATAGCCGGGGAAAGGCTGCGCATGCGCAGAGCGTCGGGAGCGCTCACTGCTGCCATCCCGTGTCCGAAAATCGGTACTGCAACGGGGAGGGGGAGGCTGCGCATGCGCAGAGCGTCGGGAGCGCTCACTGCTGCCATCCCGTGTCCGAAAATCGGTACTGCAACGGGGAGGGGGAGGCTGCGCATGCGCAGAGCGTCGGGAGCGCTCACTGCTGCCATCCCGTGTCCGAAAATCGGTACTGCAACGGGGAGGGGGAGGCTGCGCATGCGCAGAGCGTCGGGAGGGCTCACTGCTGCCATCCCGTGTCCGAAAATCGGTACTGCAATAGCCGGGGAAAGGCTGCGCATGCGCAGAGCGTCGGGAGGGCTCACTGTTGCCATCCCGTTTCCGAAAATCGGTACGGCCACGGCCGGGGGCGGGTCTTAGTTAGGTCATTGTGTACCAATTAGGAGCCTTTGTATTTGCATCACTGGTTACTAGAATTATCGTCCGAACGGTGTCCGAATATCGGTACTGCAACGGCCAGCGGAGGGGCGCGCATGCGCAGAGCGTCGGGAGCGCTCACTGCTGCCATCCCGTGTCCGAAAATCGGTACTGCAACGGGGAGGGGGAGGCTGCGCATGCGCAGAGCGTCGGGAGGGCTCACTGCTGCCATCCCGTGTCCGAAAATCGGTACTGCAACGGGGAGCGGAAGGCTGCGCATGCGCAGAGCGTCTGGAGGGCTCACCGCTGCCATCCCGTGTCCGAAAATCGGTACTGCAATAGCCGGGGAAAGGCTGCGCATGCGCAGAGCGTCGGGAGGGCTCACTGCTGCCATCCCGTGTCCGAAAATCGGTACTGCAACGGGGAGGGGGAGGCTGCGCATGCGCAGAGCGTCGGGAGCGCTCACTGCTGCCATCCCGTGTCCGAAAATCGGTACTGCAACGGGGAGGGGGAGGCTGCGCATGCGCAGAGCGTCGGGAGGGCTCACCGCTGCCATCCCGTGTCCGAAAACCGGTACTGCAATGGGGGGGGGGAGGCTGCGCATGCGCAGAGCCTCTGGAGGGCTCACTGCTGCCATCCCGTGTCCGAAAATCGGTACTGCAACGGGGAGCGGAATGCTGCGAATGCGCAGAGCGTCGGGAGGGCTCACTGCTGCCATCCCGTGTCCGAAAATCGGTACTGCAACGGGGAGCGGAAGGCTGCGCATGCGCAGAGCGTCGGGAGTGCTCACTGCTGCCATCCCGTGTCCGAAAATCGGTACTGCAATAGCCGGGGAAAGGCTGCGCATGCGCAGAGCGTCGGGAGCGCTCACTGCTGCCATCCCGTGTCCGAAAATCGGTACTGCAACGGGGAGGGGGAGGCTGCGCATGCGCAGAGCGTCGGGAGGGCTCACTGCTGTCATCCCGTGTCCGAAAATCGGTACTGCAATAGCCGGGGAAAGGCTGCGCATGCGCAGAGCGTCGGGAGCGCTCACTGCTGCCATCCCGTGTCCGAAAATCGGTACTGCAACGGCCAGCGGAGGGGCGCGCATGCGCAGAGCGTCGGGAGCGCTCACTGCTGCCATCCCGTGTCCGAAAATCGGTACTGCAACGGGGAGGGGGAGGCTGCGCATGCGCAGAGCGTCGGGAGCGCTCACTGCTGCCATCCCGTGTCCGAAAATCGGTACTGCAACGGGGAGGGGGAGGCTGCGCATGCGCAGAGCGTCGGGAGCGCTCACTGCTGCCATCCCGTGTCCGAAAATCGGTACTGCAACGGGGAGCGGAAGGCTGCGCATGCGCAGAGCGTCGGGAGGGCTCACTGCTGCCATCCCGTGTCCGAAAATCGGTACTGCAATAGCCGGGGAAAGGCTGCGCATGCGCAGAGCGTCGGGAGGGCTCACTGTTGCCATCCCGTTTCCGAAAATCGGTACGGCCACGGCCGGGGGCGGGTCTTAGTTAGGTCATTGTGTACCAATTAGGAGCCTTTGTATTTGCATCACTGGTTACTAGAATTATCGTCCGAACGGTGTCCGAATATCGGTACTGCAACGGCCAGCGGAGGGGCGCGCATGCGCAGAGCGTCGGGAGCGCTCACTGCTGCCATCCCGTGTCCGAAAATCGGTACTGCAATGGGGAGAGGGAGGCTGCGCATGCGCAGAGCCTCTGGAGGGCTCACTGCTGCCATCCCGTGTCCGAAAATCGGTACTGCAACGGGGAGCGGAAAGCTGCGCATGCGCAGAGCGTCGGGAGGGCTCACTGCTGCCATCCCGTTTCCGAAAATCGGTACTGCAACGGGGAGCGGAAGGTTGCGCATGCGCAGAGCGTCGGGAGGGCTCACTGCTGCCATCCCGTGTCCGAAAATCGGTACTGCAATAGCCGGGGAAAGGCTGCGCATGCGCAGAGCGTCGGGAGCGCTCACTGCTGCCATCCCGTGTCCGAAAATCGGTACTGCAACGGCCAGCGGAGGGGCGCGCATGCGCAGAGCGTCGGGAGCGCTCACTGCTGCCATCCCGTGTCCGAAAATCGGTACTGCAACGGGGAGGGGGAGGCTGCGCATGCGCAGAGCGTCGGGAGGGCTCACTGCTGCCATCCCGTTTCCGAAAATCGGTACGGCCACGGCCGGGGGCGGGTCTTAGTGAGGTCATTGTCTACCAATTAGGAGCCTTTGTATTTGCATCACTGGTTACTAGAATTATCGTCCGAACGGTGTCCGAATATCGGTACTGCAACGGCCAGCGGAGGGGCGCGCATGCGCAGAGCGTCGGGAGCGCTCACTGCTGCCATCCCGTGTCCGAAAATCGTTACTGCAAAGGGGAGGGGGAGGCTGCGCATGCGCAGAGCGTCGGGAGCGCTCACTGCTGCCATCCCGTGTCCGAAAATCGGTACTGCAACGGGGGGGGGGAGGCAGCGCATGCGCAGAGCGTCGGGAGTGCTCACTGCTGCCATCCCGTGTCCGAAAATCGGTACTGCAACGGGGAGGGGGAGGCTGCGCATGCGCAGAGCGTCGGGAGGGCTCACTGCTGCCATCCCGTGTCCGAAAATCGGTACTGCAACGGGGAGCGGAAGGCTGCGCATGCGCAGAGCGTCGGGAGGGCTCACTGCTGCCATCCCGTGTCCGAAAATCGGTACTGCAATAGCCGGGGAAAGGCTGCGCATGCGCAGAGCGTCGGGAGCGCTCACTGCTGCCATCCCGTGTCCGAAAATCGGTACTGCAACGGCCAGCGGAGGGGCGCGCATGCGCAGAGCGTCGGGAGCGCTCACTGCTGCCATCCCGTGTCCGAAAATCGGTACTGCAACGGGGAGGGGGAGGCTGCGCATGCGCAGAGCGTCGGGAGCGCTCACTGCTGCCATCCCGTGTCCGAAAATCGGTACTGCAACGGGGAGGGGGAGGCTGCGCATGCGCAGAGCGTCGGGAGGGCTCACTGTTGCCATCCCGTTTCCGAAAATCGGTACGGCCACGGCCGGGGGCGGGTCTTAGTTAGGTCATTGTGTACCAATTAGGAGCCTTTGTATTTGCATCACTGGTTACTAGAATTATCGTCCGAACGGTGTCCGAATATCGGTACTGCAACGGCCAGCGGAGGGGCGCGCATGCGCAGAGCGTCGGGAGCGCTCACTGCTGCCATCCCGTGTCCGAAAATCGGTACTGCAACGGGGAGGGGGAGGCTGCGCATGCGCAGAGCGTCGGGAGCGCTCACTGCTGCCATCCCGTGTCCGAAAATCGGTACTGCAACGGGGAGGGGGAGGCTGCGCATGCGCAGAGCGTCGGGAGCGCTCACTGCTGCCATCCCGTGTCCGAAAATCGGTACTGCAACGGGGAGCGGAAGGCTGCGCATGCGCAGAGCGTCGGGAGGGCTCACTGCTGCCATCCCGTGTCCGAAAATCGGTACTGCAATAGCCGGGGAAAGGCTGCGCATGCGCAGAGCGTCGGGAGGGCTCACTGTTGCCATCCCGTTTCCGAAAATCGGTACGGCCACGGCCGGGGGCGGGTCTTAGTTAGGTCATTGTGTACCAATTAGGAGCCTTTGTATTTGCATCACTGGTTACTAGAATTATCGTCCGAACGGTGTCCGAATATCGGTACTGCAACGGCCAGCGGAGGGGCGCGCATGCGCAGAGCGTCGGGAGCGCTCACTGCTGCCATCCCGTGTCCGAAAATCGGTACTGCAACGGGGAGGGGGAGGCTGCGCATGCGCAGAGCGTCGGGAGGGCTCACTGCTGCCATCCCGTGTCCGAAAATCGGTACTGCAATAGCCGGGGAAAGGCTGCGCATGCGCAGAGCGTCGGGAGGGCTCACTGTTGCCATCCCGTTTCCGAAAATCGGTACGGCCACGGCCGGGGGCGGGTCTTAGTGAGGTCATTGTCTACCAATCAGGAGCCTTTGTATTTGCATCACTGGTTACTAGAATTATCGTCCGAACGGTGTCCGAATATCGGTACTGCAACGGCCAGCGGAGGGGCGCGCATGCGCAGAGCGTCGGGAGCGCTCACTGCTGCCATCCCGTGTCCGAAAATCGGTACTGCAATGGGGAGAGGGAGGCTGCGCATGCGCAGAGCGTCGGGAGGGCTCACTGCTGCCATCCCGTTTCCGAAAATCGGTACTGCAACGGGGAGCGGAAGGTTGCGCATGCGCAGAGCGTCGGGAGGGCTCACTGCTGCCATCCCGTGTCCGAAAATCGGTACTGCAATAGCCGGGGAAAGGCTGCGCATGCGCAGAGCGTCGGGAGCGCTCACTGCTGCCATCCCGTGTCCGAAAATCGGTACTGCAACGGCCAGCGGAGGGGCGCGCATGCGCAGAGCGTCGGGAGCGCTCACTGCTGCCATCCCGTGTCCGAAAATCGGTACTGCAACGGGGAGGGGGAGGCTGCGCATGCGCAGAGCGTCGGGAGCGCTCACTGCTGCCATCCCGTGTCCGAAAATCGGTACTGCAACGGGGAGCGGAAGGCTGCGCATGCGCAGAGCGTCGGGAGGGCTCACTGCTGCCATCCCGTGTCCGAAAATCGGTACTGCAATAGCCGGGGAAAGGCTGCGCATGCGCAGAGCGTCGGGAGGGCTCACTGTTGCCATCCCGTGTCCGAAAATCGGTACGGCCACGGCCGGGGGCGGGTCTTAGTGAGGTCATTGTCTACCAATTAGGAGCCTTTGTATTTGCATCACTGGTTACTAGAATTATCGTCCGAACGGTGTCCGAATATCGGTACTGCAACGGCCAGCGGAGGGGCGCGCATGCGCAGAGCGTCGGGAGCGCTCACTGCTGCCATCCCGTGTCCGAAAATCGGTACTGCAACGGGGAGGGGGAGGCTGCGCATGCGCAGAGCGTCGGGAGCGCTCACTGCTGCCATCCCGTGTCCGAAAATCGGTACTGCAACGGGGAGGGGGAGGCTGCGCATGCGCAGAGCGTCGGGAGGGCTCACTGCTGCCATCCCGTGTCCGAAAATCGGTACTGCAACGGGGAGCGGAAGGCTGCGCATGCGCAGAGCGTCTGGAGGGCTCACCGCTGCCATCCCGTGTCCGAAAATCGGTACTGCAATAGCCGGGGAAAGGCTGCGCATGCGCAGAGCGTCGGGAGCGCTCACTGCTGCCATCCCGTGTCCGAAAATCGGTACTGCAACGGGGAGGGGGAGGCTGCGCATGCGCAGAGCGTCGGGAGCGCTCACTGCTGCCATCCCGTGTCCGAAAATCGGTACTGCAACGGGGGGGGGGAGGCAGCGCATGCGCAGAGCGTCGGGAGCGCTCACTGCTGCCATCGCGTGTCCGAAAATCGGTACTGCAACGGGGAGGGGGAGGCTGCGCATGCGCAGAGCGTCGGGAGGGCTCACTGCTGCCATCCCGTGTCCGAAAATCGGTACTGCAACGGGGAGCGGAAGGCTGCGCATGCGCAGAGCGTCGGGAGGGCTCACCGCTGCCATCCCGTGTCCGAAAACCGGTACTGCAATGGGGAGGGGGAGGCTGCGCATGCGCAGAGCCTCTGGAGGGCTCACTGCTGCCATCGCGTGTCCGAAAATCGGTACTGCAACGGGGAGGGGGAGGCTGCGCATGCGCAGAGCGTCGGGAGCGCTCACTGCTGCCATCCCGTGTCCGAAAATCGGTACTGCAACGGGGAGCGGAAGGCTGCGCATGCGCAGAGCGTCTGGAGGGCTCACTGCTGCCATCCCGTGTCCGAAAATCGGTACTGCAATAGCCGGGGAAAGGCTGCGCATGCGCAGAGCGTCGGGAGGGCTCACTGTTGCCATCCCGTTTCCGAAAATCGGTACGGCCACGGCCGGGGGCGGGTCTTAGTTAGGTCATTGTGTACCAATTAGGAGCCTTTGTATTTGCATCACTGGTTACTAGAATTATCGTCCGAACGGTGTCCGAATATCGGTACTGCAACGGCCAGCGGAGGGGCGCGCATGCGCAGAGCGTCGGGAGCGCTCACTGCTGCCATCCCGTGTCCGAAAATCGGTACTGCAACGGGGAGGGGGAGGCTGCGCATGCGCAGAGCGTCGGGAGGGCTCACTGCTGCCATCCCGTGTCCGAAAATCGGTACTGCAACGGGGAGCGGAAAGCTGCGCATGCGCAGAGCGTCGGGAGGGCTCACTGCTGCCATCCCGTTTCCGAAAATCGGTACTGCAACGGGGAGCGGAAGGTTGCGCATGCGCAGAGCGTCGGGAGGGCTCACTGCTGCCATCCCGTGTCCGAAAATCGGTACTGCAATAGCCGGGGAAAGGCTGCGCATGCGCAGAGCGTCGGGAGCGCTCACTGCTGCCATCCCGTGTCCGAAAATCGGTACTGCAACGGGGAGGGGGAGGCTGCGCATGCGCAGAGCGTCGGGAGCGCTCACTGCTGCCATCCCGTGTCCGAAAATCGGTACTGCAACGGGGAGGGGGAGTCTGCGCATGCGCAGAGCGTCGGGAGCGCTCACTGCTGCCATCCCGTGTCCGAAAATCGGTACTGCAACGGGGAGGGGGAGTCTGCGCATGCGCAGAGCGTCGGGAGCGCTCACTGCTGCCATCCCGTGTCCGAAAATCGGTACTGCAAGGGGGGAGGGGGAGGCAGCGCATGCGCAGAGCGTCGGGAGTGCTCACTGCTGCCATCCCGTGTCCGAAAATCGGTACTGCAACGGGGAGGGGGAGGCTGCGCATGCGCAGAGCGTCGGGAGGGCTCACTGCTGCCATCCCGTGTCCGAAAATCGGTACTGCAACGGGGAGCGGAAGGCTGCGCATGCGCAGAGCGTCGGGAGGGCTCACTGCTGCCATCCCGTGTCCGAAAATCGGTACTGCAATAGCCGGGGAAAGGCTGCGCATGCGCAGAGCGTCGGGAGCGCTCACTGCTGCCATCCCGTGTCCGAAAATCGGTACTGCAACGGCCAGCGGAGGGGCGCGCATGCGCAGAGCGTCGGGAGCGCTCACTGCTGCCATCCCGTGTCCGAAAATCGGTACTGCAACGGGGAGGGGGAGGCTGCGCATGCGCAGAGCGTCGGGAGCGCTCACTGCTGCCATCCCGTGTCCGAAAATCGGTACTGCAACGGGGAGGGGGAGGCTGCGCATGCGCAGAGCGTCGGGAGCGCTCACTGCTGCCATCCCGTGTCCGAAAATCGGTACTGCAACGGGGAGCGGAAGGCTGCGCATGCGCAGAGCGTCGGGAGGGCTCACTGCTGCCATCCCGTGTCCGAAAATCGGTACTGCAATAGCCGGGGAAAGGCTGCGCATGCGCAGAGCGTCGGGAGGGCTCACTGTTGCCATCCCGTTTCCGAAAATCGGTACGGCCACGGCCGGGGGCGGGTCTTAGTTAGGTCATTGTGTACCAATTAGGAGCCTTTGTATTTGCATCACTGGTTACTAGAATTATCGTCCGAACGGTGTCCGAATATCGGTACTGCAACGGCCAGCGGAGGGGCGCGCATGCGCAGAGCGTCGGGAGCGCTCACTGCTGCCATCCCGTGTCCGAAAATCGGTACTGCAACGGGGAGGGGGAGGCTGCGCATGCGCAGAGCGTCGGGAGGGCTCACTGCTGCCATCCCGTGTCCGAAAATCGGTACTGCAATAGCCGGGGAAAGGCTGCGCATGCGCAGAGCGTCGGGAGGGCTCACTGTTGCCATCCCGTTTCCGAAAATCGGTACGGCCACGGCCGGGGGCGGGTCTTAGTGAGGTCATTGTCTACCAATCAGGAGCCTTTGTATTTGCATCACTGGTTACTAGAATTATCGTCCGAACGGTGTCCGAATATCGGTACTGCAACGGCCAGCGGAGGGGCGCGCATGCGCAGAGCGTCGGGAGCGCTCACTGCTGCCATCCCGTGTCCGAAAATCGGTACTGCAATGGGGAGAGGGAGGCTGCGCATGCGCAGAGCGTCGGGAGGGCTCACTGCTGCCATCCCGTTTCCGAAAATCGGTACTGCAACGGGGAGCGGAAGGTTGCGCATGCGCAGAGCGTCGGGAGGGCTCACTGCTGCCATCCCGTGTCCGAAAATCGGTACTGCAATAGCCGGGGAAAGGCTGCGCATGCGCAGAGCGTCGGGAGCGCTCACTGCTGCCATCCCGTGTCCGAAAATCGGTACTGCAACGGCCAGCGGAGGGGCGCGCATGCGCAGAGCGTCGGGAGCGCTCACTGCTGCCATCCCGTGTCCGAAAATCGGTACTGCAACGGGGAGGGGGAGGCTGCGCATGCGCAGAGCGTCGGGAGCGCTCACTGCTGCCATCCCGTGTCCGAAAATCGGTACTGCAACGGGGAGCGGAAGGCTGCGCATGCGCAGAGCGTCGGGAGGGCTCACTGCTGCCATCCCGTGTCCGAAAATCGGTACTGCAATAGCCGGGGAAAGGCTGCGCATGCGCAGAGCGTCGGGAGGGCTCACTGTTGCCATCCCGTGTCCGAAAATCGGTACGGCCACGGCCGGGGGCGGGTCTTAGTGAGGTCATTGTCTACCAATTAGGAGCCTTTGTATTTGCATCACTGGTTACTAGAATTATCGTCCGAACGGTGTCCGAATATCGGTACTGCAACGGCCAGCGGAGGGGCGCGCATGCGCAGAGCGTCGGGAGCGCTCACTGCTGCCATCCCGTGTCCGAAAATCGGTACTGCAACGGGGAGGGGGAGGCTGCGCATGCGCAGAGCGTCGGGAGCGCTCACTGCTGCCATCCCGTGTCCGAAAATCGGTACTGCAACGGGGAGGGGGAGGCTGCGCATGCGCAGAGCGTCGGGAGGGCTCACTGCTGCCATCCCGTGTCCGAAAATCGGTACTGCAACGGGGAGCGGAAGGCTGCGCATGCGCAGAGCGTCTGGAGGGCTCACCGCTGCCATCCCGTGTCCGAAAATCGGTACTGCAATAGCCGGGGAAAGGCTGCGCATGCGCAGAGCGTCGGGAGCGCTCACTGCTGCCATCCCGTGTCCGAAAATCGGTACTGCAACGGGGAGGGGGAGGCTGCGCATGCGCAGAGCGTCGGGAGCGCTCACTGCTGCCATCCCGTGTCCGAAAATCGGTACTGCAACGGGGGGGGGGAGGCAGCGCATGCGCAGAGCGTCGGGAGCGCTCACTGCTGCCATCGCGTGTCCGAAAATCGGTACTGCAACGGGGAGGGGGAGGCTGCGCATGCGCAGAGCGTCGGGAGGGCTCACTGCTGCCATCCCGTGTCCGAAAATCGGTACTGCAACGGGGAGCGGAAGGCTGCGCATGCGCAGAGCGTCGGGAGGGCTCACCGCTGCCATCCCGTGTCCGAAAACCGGTACTGCAATGGGGAGGGGGAGGCTGCGCATGCGCAGAGCCTCTGGAGGGCTCACTGCTGCCATCGCGTGTCCGAAAATCGGTACTGCAACGGGGAGGGGGAGGCTGCGCATGCGCAGAGCGTCGGGAGCGCTCACTGCTGCCATCCCGTGTCCGAAAATCGGTACTGCAACGGGGAGCGGAAGGCTGCGCATGCGCAGAGCGTCTGGAGGGCTCACTGCTGCCATCCCGTGTCCGAAAATCGGTACTGCAATAGCCGGGGAAAGGCTGCGCATGCGCAGAGCGTCGGGAGGGCTCACTGTTGCCATCCCGTTTCCGAAAATCGGTACGGCCACGGCCGGGGGCGGGTCTTAGTTAGGTCATTGTGTACCAATTAGGAGCCTTTGTATTTGCATCACTGGTTACTAGAATTATCGTCCGAACGGTGTCCGAATATCGGTACTGCAACGGCCAGCGGAGGGGCGCGCATGCGCAGAGCGTCGGGAGCGCTCACTGCTGCCATCCCGTGTCCGAAAATCGGTACTGCAACGGGGAGGGGGAGGCTGCGCATGCGCAGAGCGTCGGGAGGGCTCACTGCTGCCATCCCGTGTCCGAAAATCGGTACTGCAACGGGGAGCGGAAAGCTGCGCATGCGCAGAGCGTCGGGAGGGCTCACTGCTGCCATCCCGTTTCCGAAAATCGGTACTGCAACGGGGAGCGGAAGGTTGCGCATGCGCAGAGCGTCGGGAGGGCTCACTGCTGCCATCCCGTGTCCGAAAATCGGTACTGCAATAGCCGGGGAAAGGCTGCGCATGCGCAGAGCGTCGGGAGCGCTCACTGCTGCCATCCCGTGTCCGAAAATCGGTACTGCAACGGGGAGGGGGAGGCTGCGCATGCGCAGAGCGTCGGGAGCGCTCACTGCTGCCATCCCGTGTCCGAAAATCGGTACTGCAACGGGGAGGGGGAGTCTGCGCATGCGCAGAGCGTCGGGAGCGCTCACTGCTGCCATCCCGTGTCCGAAAATCGGTACTGCAAGGGGGGAGGGGGAGGCTGCGCATGCGCAGAGCGTCGGGAGCGCTCACTGCTGCCATCCCGTGTCCGAAAATCGGTACTGCAACGGGGAGCGGAAGGCTGCGCATGCGCAGAGCGTCGGGAGGGCTCACTGCTGCCATCCCGTGTCCGAAAATCGGTACTGCAATAGCCGGGGAAAGGCTGCGCATGCGCAGAGCGTCGGGAGGGCTCACTGTTGCCATCCCGTTTCCGAAAATCGGTACGGCCACGGCCGGGGGCGGGTCTTAGTTAGGTCATTGTGTACCAATTAGGAGCCTTTGTATTTGCATCACTGGTTACTAGAATTATCGTCCGAACGGTGTCCGAATATCGGTACTGCAACGGCCAGCGGAGGGGCGCGCATGCGCAGAGCGTCGGGAGCGCTCACTGCTGCCATCCCGTGTCCGAAAATCGGTACTGCAACGGGGAGGGGGAGGCTGCGCATGCGCAGAGCGTCGGGAGGGCTCACTGCTGCCATCCCGTGTCCGAAAATCGGTACTGCAACGGGGAGCGGAAGGCTGCGCATGCGCAGAGCGTCTGGAGGGCTCACCGCTGCCATCCCGTGTCCGAAAATCGGTACTGCAATAGCCGGGGAAAGGCTGCGCATGCGCAGAGCGTCGGGAGGGCTCACTGCTGCCATCCCGTGTCCGAAAATCGGTACTGCAACGGGGAGGGGGAGGCTGCGCATGCGCAGAGCGTCGGGAGCGCTCACTGCTGCCATCCCGTGTCCGAAAATCGGTACTGCAACGGGGGGGGGGGAGGCTGCGCATGCGCAGAGCGTCGGGAGCGCTCACTGCTGCCATCGCGTGTCCGAAAATCGGTACTGCAACGGGGAGGGGGAGGCTGCGCATGCGCAGAGCGTCGGGAGGGCTCACTGCTGCCATCCCGTGTCCGAAAATCGGTACTGCAACGGGGAGCGGAAGGCTGCGCATGCGCAGAGCGTCGGGAGGGCTCACCGCTGCCATCCCGTGTCCGAAAACCGGTACTGCAATGGGGAGGGGGAGGCTGCGCATGCGCAGAGCCTCTGGAGGGCTCACTGCTGCCATCCCGTGTCCGAAAATCGGTACTGCAACGGGGAGCGGAATGCTGCGAATGCGCAGAGCGTCGGGAGGGCTCACTGCTGCCATCCCGTGTCCGAAAATCGGTACTGCAACGGGGAGCGGAAGGCTGCGCATGCGCAGAGCGTCGGGAGTGCTCACTGCTGCCATCCCGTGTCCGAAAATCGGTACTGCAATAGCCGGGGAAAGGCTGCGCATGCGCAGAGCGTCGGGAGCGCTCACTGCTGCCATCCCGTGTCCGAAAATCGGTACTGCAACGGGGAGGGGGAGGCTGCGCATGCGCAGAGCGTCGGGAGCGCTCACTGCTGCCATCCCGTGTCCGAAAATCGGTACTGCAACGGGGAGCGGAAGGCTGCGCATGCGCAGAGCGTCGGGAGGGCTCACTGCTGCCATCCCGTGTCCGAAAATCGGTACTGCAACGGGGAGCGGAAGGTTGCGCATGCGCAGAGCGTCGGGAGGGCTCACTGCTGCCATCCCGTGTCCGAAAATCGGTACTGCAATAGCCGGGGAAAGGCTGCGCATGCGCAGAGCGTCGGGAGGGCTCACTGCTGCCATCCCGTGTCCGAAAATCGGTACTGCAACGGGGAGGGGGAGGCTGCGCATGCGCAGAGCGTCGGGAGGGCTCACTGCTGCCATCCCGTGTCCGAAAATCGGTACTGCAACGGGGAGGGGGAGGCTGCGCATGCGCAGAGCGTCGGGAGGGCTCACTGCTGCCATCCCGTGTCCGAAAATCGGTACTGCAACGGGGAGCGGAAGGCTGCGCATGCGCAGAGCGTCGGGAGGGCTCACTGCTGCCATCCCGTGTCCGAAAATCGGTACTGCAACGGGGAGCGGAAGGCTGCGCATGCGCAGAGCGTCGGGAGGGCTCACTGCTGCCATCCCGTGTCCGAAAATCGGTACTGCAATAGCCGGGGAAAGGCTGCGCATGCGCAGAGCGTCGGGAGGGCTCACTGTTGCCATCCCGTGTCCGAAAATCGGTACGGCCACGGCCGGGGGCGGGTCTTAGTGAGGTCATTGTCTACCAATTAGGAGCCTTTGTATTTGCATCACTGGTTACTAGAATTATCGTCCGAACGGTGTCCGAATATCGGTACTGCAACGGCCAGCGGAGGGGCGCGCATGCGCAGAGCGTCGGGAGCGCTCACTGCTGCCATCCCGTGTCCGAAAATCGGTACTGCAACGGGGAGGGGGAGGCTGCGCATGCGCAGAGCCTCTGGAGGGCTCACTGCTGCCATCCCGTGTCCGAAAATCGGTACTGCAATGGGGAGGGGTGGGCTGCGCATGCGCAGAGCCTCTGGAGGGCTCACTGCTGCCATCCCGTGTCCGAAAATCGGTACTGCAACGGGGAGCGGAAAGCTGCGCATGCGCAGAGCGTCGGGAGGGCTCACTGCTGCCATCCCGTTTCCGAAAATCGGTACTGCAACGGGGAGCGGAAGGCTGCGCATGCGCAGAGCGTCGGGAGGGCTCACTGCTGCCATCCCGTGTCCGAAAATCGGTACTGCAATAGCCGGGGAAAGGCTGCGCATGCGCAGAGCGTCGGGAGCGCTCACTGCTGCCATCCCGTGTCCGAAAATCGGTACTGCAACGGGGAGGGGGAGGCTGCGCATGCGCAGAGCGTCGGGAGGGCTCACTGCTGCCATCCCGTGTCCGAAAATCGGTACTGCAACGGGGAGGGGGAGGCTGCGCATGCGCAGAGCGTCGGGAGGGCTCACTGCTGCCATCCCGTGTCCGAAAATCGGTACTGCAACGGGGAGCGGAAGGCTGCGCATGCGCAGAGCGTCGGGAGGGCTCACTGCTGCCATCCCGTGTCCGAAAATCGGTACTGCAACGGGGAGCGGAAGGCTGCGCATGCGCAGAGCGTCGGGAGGGCTCACTGCTGCCATCCCGTGTCCGAAAATCGGTACTGCAATAGCCGGGGAAAGGCTGCGCATGCGCAGAGCGTCGGGAGGACTCACTGTTGCCATCCCGTGTCCGAAAATCGGTACGGCCACGGCCGGGGGCGGGTCTTAGTGAGGTCATTGTCTACCAATTAGGAGCCTTTGTATTTGCATCACTGGTTACTAGAATTATCGTCCGAACGGTGTCCGAATATCGGTACTGCAACGGCCAGCGGAGGGCCGCGCATGCGCAGAGCGTCGGAGCGCTCACTGCTGCCATCCCG